>NW_025215381.1:684134-698013 GCF_004010195.1 Chiloscyllium plagiosum
TGGTCGCCTCACTTTAGGAAAGATGTGGAAGCTTTGGAGAGGGTGCAGAGAAGATTTACCAGGATGTTGCCTGGAATGGAGAATAGGTCGTACGAGGATAGGTTGAGAGCGCTAGGCCTTTTCTCATTGGAACGGCAAAGGATGAGGGGTGACTTGATAGAGGTTTATAAAATCATGAGGGGCATGGATAGGGTAAATAGACAAAGTCTTTTCCCTGGGGTGGGGGAGTCCAGAAAAGGTACAGGGGGGATGTCAGGGGTAGGTTCTTTACCCAGAGAGTGGTGGGGGCATGGAATGCGCTGCCTGTGGGAGTGGCAGAGTCAGAATCATTGGCGATCTTTAAGCGACAATTGGATAGGTACATGGATGGGTGCTTAAGCTAGGACAAATGTTCGGCACAACATCGTGGGCCGAAGGGCCTGTTCTGTTCTGTGCTGTATTGTTCTATGTTCTATGTTTTATGTTCTGTTCCTCGGCCTCTGATAAGCCAGTTCTGTAGCAATCTTACCACCTCACTGTGGATCCCACATGGCTTCACATTTTGTATCATCCTGCCATGAGGGATCTCAAAGGCCCTATTAAATTCAATGCAGACAACATCCACCATCCTATTCTTGATCATCTTTGTGACTTCCTCAAGAAACTCATTCCCCACATAATGCCATGCTACCTAACTCCAGTAAGTCCATATTTTTCCAAGTGACTCTAAATCCTATCCCTAAAAATCTTCTTCAATAATTTCCCTACCATTAACACAAGGCTGTATTTGCTCTCATCATCCCTGTTGCCCTTCTTAAACAAGGGGTAGCAACGTTGAATATCCTCCATTCCTCTGAGACCTCTTCTGTGACTAAAGAAGATACATAGATTTCATATAAGGCCCTAGCAATTTCCTCCCTCAGCATTCTGGGATAGAACTAATCAGGTCCTGGAGACCTGTCTACCTTAATGCCTTTCAAACATCCAACAGCACCACCTTTTTTATATTAACAACAGAATTAGTGATACAGATGGGTATTCAGAACAATCAACTTTAACATGATCACAATTAATTCCAGTTTTATTTTTACTGAATTCGAATTTCACCATCTGCCACAATGGGAATCAAACCCATATTCCCAGATCATTAGCTTCTGGATTACTAGCCCAGTGACATTATCACTACTGCACCACCACCACCTTTAAATACTTAGCATCTGTTTTCACAAAAAGCACTAATTACAACTAACTCCACGTGGCTAGCTTTCTTGTCTCTAATCAGGCTTATTCTTTCCTGAGTTATTCCCTTGCTCTTTGCGTTTATAAAACAACTTTGAGGATACTTCAATGTTATTTGCCAATATTATTTCATGTCATCTTTGCTTTCCCAATTTTTATGAAAATATTGAGGCCCGAGCATCCGTTGTACATTGCCATTAAAACGGCCCGACAAAAGTAGGTGACCAGTGAGAAATATTTCAGACAGAATTGATGTAGGCATGCAGAGAACATGCCTGTACCTCTTCCAACATAGCCAGAGCATCTCACCCTTCCCAAATAAACACCCAATACATTGGAAAGGCATCAATATAACACCTCTAATAATGCAACTGCTTCTAAGTTATGTGATTTATAGTGCTTCCAAGAACTAGGCTTAAAGGAATGCTACCCAGGCACAGTTTATCGATTTAGTAATACAGATGAACGTGTGATTGAAGTTAATTGGATTCAAATGGTCAAAAAAATTAGGGGAAAACCAGAGGCTTCCTCATTAAAGCCAAACTAAATCTTTCTTTCCTGAAAGATTACCAAAGGTCATGTGATAGCATCAAGCCTTGACTTCAACGTAACATGAACATTGACCTCAGTTAGGCTCAAAATCTCAATGCACTGGCATTAAAAAAACCTTTACACAGACACCAAGCAGATAAACCTTAACTATTAGACTTCATTTTGCCACCCATCACATTCCACACAATGTGAGAATTTTCATTCGCTATCATGGGTAAGCGAACAACTAGATTCAGGAAAGGAAGCTGCATTGTTAGTCCCTTTTCAGTTAGTACTTGCTTTTGTGTGAAACAGAAACTGAAACCCAGAGTTTAACAAAGCCCAAATCTCTCAGTTTCTCCAGATGAAAATTGGGCTTCATATGTCCGCTCGGGTGGAAAATCAGATGATGATATCGCACAATGTGAAAATGAACACTGGATTTTTTCAAACACCCTAAACAATAACTGCTCCCTGAACCATCACCTCAAATGAGCTCCCTTAGAGTATCTTGTAATTATGTGCAACTCGCCATCTGCAACACTTTAAAAATAACTCTCTGGTAGTGAAGCTCTTTGGGAAGTTCTAAATGCGTGACCAAGTGCTGCATGAACACAAGTTCTTTTTTTAAAAATCTGCATTTGAAACAAAATTTTCTGTTCCTTCCACAGGTACATCAGCTCCTGATATTTCTAGTTGCTTCTCCGAGCTCCAGAAGGCAACCACAGGTTGTTCTGGTATAATGTAGCAGCTGTGTTCCTGTGCAACGCACGCTATAGAAAATGCGCTGTAGTAGATCACTAAAGAAGAAAGCTATGCCCATGCAGTAGAACGTTCGTGTCATCCAAACAACACCGACAATTTGTCAATCGCATTATAGCCAATTCGCACTGACGAAATGCACGTTGTAACAGAGAAAGCATGGTTGGGTAATATTTTCGGAGCTGTCTGCAGCCTGTAATATAGATGACCAATCTCCATTATGGCGTGAGATTGCACTCAGCAGGTCCCATGTAATTAAAAACACAACACTTTTACAGAATCCAAAACTTGATGGTAACTCAAGAGAAGTCTGGCAAGCAGACATCGAAGAGATTCAAAATCTGCACTCACACAGAGAATACTGGACCAAGGAGCACAAGTAGGAGGCGGTCATTCAGCTCTCAAGCCTTTTCCACCTTTAAATAAGATCAGGGCTGATCTGGATGTGGTCTCAATTCCTTTTTCCTGTCTGTCCCACACAGTTACCTTGACTCCCTTATCAATCAAAAATTTTAAAAAAAAAGAATAGGCTCTCAAAATCTCCAACAAAAACAGATATTGGTCAAGAAACTCAGCAGGTCTAGCAGTATCTGTGGAGAGAAAGCAGATTTTCAGCTCCGAATGAGGAATACTGGACTCAGATATTGTCTCCCCTTCCTTTCTATAGCTGCCAGACCTGCTGAGATTCTCCAGCAATTTCTGCTTTTGAATCAAAAATTGAGATCAGCTTGGAATAAATTCAATTACCCAGACTCCACTGCTTACTGGGGAAGAAAATTCCACAGATAAGCAACCCTCAGAAAAGGTTTATTTCCTCATTTCAGCTAAGGCAAATTCTCTTGCTCTTAAATAATGCCTTTTATTTCTAGTTTTTTAAAAGGAAATGTCTTACATAGAACATCAAATAGTACAGCACAATGCTATGTGAAACACAACGTCAAATTAAATCAATCCCTTCTGCATGCCATTGGTCCATATCCCTTCATTCCTTGCATTTTCATGTGCTTCTCTAAAATCCCTTAAACGCTCCTAGTGTATCTGCTGCCACCACCACCACCACTACCCCTGGCAGCGCAATCCAGAATCCAACCACTCTTCATATAAAAAAGGTCCCTCACACCTCCCTTTAAAAACTTCCCCCTTCTCACCCTAAATGCCTCCTTTTTCTTGGTATCATCCCTCAAGTTGTTCAATGTTTCGTAAGATCACCTCTCATTCTTCTAAAGCCCTTAATCTTAGGAGTTAAGTGGACTATTTCAACACAATTCTGTTTATTTTTCAAACAAGGAGACCAACCAAAGTCACACAGCTGCTTTATCACTTGTGTGGCTCAGAGATGATGAGCAATTCCAGTCACACTTACAAACAAAAATTAGCAGTTTGACATAAGGGAATTTGCTGCCCACCTCCCTGGCATATTCAGCACTGGCATAGAGGACCTGTACAAATCCAATTAATCCAAAGCAATTTTTCCTTAAATTGCACCAACATTGAGACACCTCAAATCATTGATTTCATTGCCCATGAAACAAATCCATGAGGCTTGAACAAAAGCGAGGAGACTGACCATGCTCTTCAAGATAATACAAATATCATATAATTTCTAGGTTTTAAAAGAGACTACCATTTTTGTTGGATCTTTAGATGTGGGAGTTGCTGGGCAGTTTCTCAGCATTAATTGCCATCCCCAAATGTTCCTGAATGAAGTGGCTTATTCAGCCACTTCAGGGGACAGTTAGGAGGCAAATACACTTGTGTTTGGAGTCAGAGATAGAGCTTTCCTTTCTTAAAAAAAGAACAACAGTGAACCCGATGAATTTTTACAATTGGTGGTGATTAAACGGTCACCATTAGACAAGACATTTATTCCAGATTTTCTTTTTTTTAAAAAGCTGAATTTAAATTTCAAAATAGGTTTATGTTGTGAAGGGATATGAACCATATCCCCAGAATATTTAACCAACGTTTTGGATAACTAATCCAGTGACATTCCAGGACACCACTATCAGGGACCATGTCATTGCCAAAAGATCACAATGACATGATTTTGTTTCTTTAAATTATTATGTCACTCAAAATTTCACTTGGTTTAAGACATTCTCAATGAGATGCTGAACTTATTTCTCAATGGGGTGTGGTATTACCATCAGACTGCTAATCCAAAGACCCAAGAAATGTTCTGGGAACCTGGATGCGAATCCTGCCACAGTAGATGGCTGTACTGAAATCAATATAAACAAGATCTGAAATTAAGATATCCAGTCCCTCTACACCTCCATCCGCCATGACCAGGGCCTCCAAGCCCTCCGTTTCTTCCTCTCCCGGCGTCCCCATCGACGCCACCTTGTGTTCCCACAAGAAAGTTGAACAGTTCATCAACTTCACCAACACATTCCACCTTGACCTTAAATTCACTTGGACCATCTGACACCTCCCTCCCCTTCCTGGACCTCTCCATCTTCGTCAACGATAACCGACTCACCTCCTCCCACCCGACCTCCTGCAGAAATGCTATCCCATATTCCCAATTCCTCTGCCTCCACTGCATCTGCTCCCAGAAGGACCAGTTCCACCACATAACATACCAGATGGCCTCCTTCTTTAAAGAAAGCAACTTCCCCTCCCTTGTGGTTGAAGATGCCCTCCAACCCATCTCATCCACGTCCCGCACCTCCGCCCTCGAAACCTACACCTTCAACCGTAACAAGGACAGAACCCCCTGGTCCTCACCTTGTACTCCACCAACCTCCGCATAAATCGCATCACCCGCCGACATTTCTGCCACCTACAAATGGACCCCACCACCAGGGATATATTTCCCTCCCCCCCCAAAGGAGCCTTCCACATCCAAAGTTTCACCTGCACTTCCACCCATGTCATTTACTGTATCTATAGCTCCTGATGAAGTCTCCTCTACATTGGGGAGACCAGACACCTCCTCACAGAGCGCTTCAGAGAACATCTCTGGGACACCACACCCATCAACCCCACCATCCCATGGACAAACATTTCAACTCCCCCTCCCACTCTGCCGAGGACATGCAGATCCTGGGCCTCCTCCACCGCTGCTCCTTCACCACCAGACGTCTGGAGGAAGAATGACTCATCTTTCACCTCAGAACCCTTCAACCTCATGTCATCAATGTAGGCATCACCAGTTTCCTCATTTCCCCTACCTTATACCAGTTCCAACCTTCTCGCTCAGCACCATCCTCATGACCTGTCCCACCTGTCAATCTTCCTTCCCACCTACCGCTCCACCCTCCTCTCCAACCTAACACCTGCCTCACCACCTCCATCTACTTACGGCACTTCAGCTACCTTCTCCCCAGTCCCACCCCCCATCCCAGCTCTTCGGACGCTGCCTGGCCTGCTGTCTTTTCCAGCACTCTGAAATTAAGAATCTAGTGATGACCACGAAACCATTGGCGATTGTTGAAAAACCCATCTGGGTCACTAATGCCATGTAGGGAAGGGAAACTGTCATGCTTACCCAGTCTAGCCTACACGTGACTCCAGAGCCACAACAATGTGGTTTACTTTTAGTTGACTACTGGGCAATTAGAAATGATCGATAATTGCTGGTCTGGCCAGCAATGTCCTGATCCCATGAATACAAATTCCATAAACAACTTCCAACCCTTCAGATTCAATATTATTATTTCATCCCATCATTCTCTATGTAACAAAGCAAGTTCTAGTTTTTGCAGCATAAGCACATGGGGAAACTTTAAATATTGCCCAACAAAACTTCTAGGTGAACATAAACATCTGAACTGCATTGTAAACGTTACATCGACCTTTTCCAAATCAAAAAACACCTTATAATAGGTACAGGAAGTATTAACTTAGGAATTTGTCCCCAGTGTTACTGAAAAGTCAATTGTGCGCCAGCAGGAAGTACCTCTTTTGATTGGTTTCCTTTGGTGTTTTGAAATGAACCGCAGATTCCTTAAAGTAAAATACTTGACTATTACATCAAAATAAAACTTCCTACTGCACCATACAATACACTAGAGGACAAGGAGTTTCCAGAAACTCAAGTGTTTTAAATCAGACACTTTATGACTCATATAAAGTGCCTCTCCTGCCACCTCTTGAAGGCCTGGACTTGCATTTTTGCAATACCTTCAGTAAAATATCCCAAGCAGCACTACAGATGAATTGATATGATTGTTGGAGGAAGTGAGGTGAGCCTGGTCTCACCCACTGGTACAACAGACTTAAAGGATTTAAAGCTTTCACATCGACAATTTGATCTTAGAATTATTGATGTAATTCACTCTGACCCATAAAAGATATTAGACCAGGTGACCAAAAAGGGGCTCAAGGAGCAAACTGTAGGCACAGCAGCAATAGTACAGGCACCTGTATAATGGAAAGAAGAATCTTCTAAATGGCAAAAAACCAGCAAGCACAATTGTGATGAATGAGCAAGACTTGTTATGTTGGGACACGAGCAGCAGACTTTCAGAGGAGCTCAAGTTTAGAGGGTGGGAGATTGGAGGTCAGCCAAGAGCACTTGAGAATGGCAGAATTGAGAGCCAACAAAAGGACACGACTTCAGAAACTGCTGAACTGAGGCAGGGATGGAGGTTGGGTGCCTTTAGGCAGCGCTAGAGAATCAAATTGTTTCGGTAACTAAAAAAGTCATGCTGTTAAAGTATTTCACCCCTCACTCCTCAGGACAAACACAAGAATATCAAATTCCAAAGGGAACCAGAATTTATACTGAATTTATACTGAATGAGAAGAAAGTGCGAGCAAATCATCTTTGATCATTCAAAGTGCTGCCATAGACAATGCACCAGTAAACTGAAACTGCAGGGTAAACAAGCTGAAGTTGTTGTTCACATTGGTGCAAATGACATAGCTAGGAAGATTGACCAATGTTTTGCAATGACAATTCAGGGAGTTAGGTAGAAAACTAAAAAGCAAGACATCTAGAGTTGTAATCTCAGGATTACTCCCCATGCCACATGCTACTGAGGTTAGAAACAGTGACATAATACAATTGAACATGCAGCTAAAGAGATGATGTAGGGGGTACAGCTTCAGATAACTGGATCATTGGGATATTCTCCATGGAAGATGGAATCTGCACAAGAAGAACCGTTGCACCAATATCCTGGCAAGGAGGTGTGACAGTGCCACGTGAAAGGGTTTAAACTTGTGTGGCAGAGGATTGGAAACCAAAACAGCAGGTCAATAAGTGTAGAGATAGGGGAAGAATTCGAGACTAGGGCAAACATAGCTATGAGGAAGAACTGTCAGGGAGAGGTTGCTGAGCTCAGTGAAAATGGAGGTTTGAACTGTATTCGCTTCAATGCAAGCTGTATAACACATAAAATGGATGAATTTAGAGCCTGGACTAATGCAGGCAATTATGATGTTGTTGCTATCACAGAGACATGGTTTAAAAAGGGACAGGATTGGCAGCTTAACATTACGGAAAAAATAATTATTTAGATGGGACAGAGAAAGAAGCAAAAAGAGGTGGTGGGGGGCGCAGAGAGTTGCATTACCAGTTAGGAAGCAAATTACAGCTGTACTGAAGTAGGACACCCTGGAGGGATCCTGCAGTGAGGTATTTCGGTAGAGCTAAGGAAGAGAAAGGGTGCAATCACAATGCTGGGATTGTACTACAGACAGCAATTCAGGCAGCATCCGAGGACAGGCAAAATCGACGTTTCGGGCAAAAGCCCTTCATCAGGAATAAAGGCAGAGAGCCTGAAGCGTGGAGAGATTATCTCTCCATGCTTCAGGCTCTCTGCCTTTATTCCTGATGAAGGGCTTTTGCCCGAAACGTCGATTTTGCCTGTCCTCGGATGCTGCCTGAATTGCTGTGCTCTTCCAGCACCACTGATCCAGAATCTGGTTTCCAGCATCTGCAGTCATTGTTTTTACCTTGTACTACAGACATCCTAGCAGCCAACAGGAGACAGAGAAAGAGATAAGTAGTCAGATTCTGGAAAGATGTGAAAATAACATGGTTGTTGTGGTGGGCGATTTTAACTTCCCCTACACTGACTGTGACTCCCTTAGTACCCAGGGTTTGAATGGTGAGCAATTTGTTAGGTATATCCAGAGAGTCTTTTGAAACAATATTGGGATAGTCCAATGAGGGAGGTGCCATACTGTACCTGGTATTGGGAAATGAGCACAGTCAAGTGATCAAAGTTTCAATGGGGGAGCATTTCGGGAATAGTGACTATTACTGTGTACATTTTCAGATAATTATGGATAAGGACAAGCATGGAGGTGTTAAACTAGGGGAAGACCAATTATAACCAAATTAAGAAAGAATTGCAGAATGTGGATTGGAAGCGAGCGTTTGAGGGCAAATCCACATCTGATATGTGGGAGCCTTTTAAAAACCAGCTGATTAGAATGCAGAAAGGCACGTTCCTGTGAAAATGAAGGCCAGGAATGGCAGGAAGCAGGAACCTTGAATGACAAGGGAATTTATCAGCCTTGTTCAAAAAAAAAACATATCAAAAGTCTAGGCAACTAAAAACAGACAGACAGTCTTTGAAGAATATGGAGAAAGTAAGAAGGAGCTCATCAAATAGGGAGGCTGCAGGGCTAAAGAGGCCATGAAATCTCAAGGCATTTTATACACATATTAGGAGCAAGAGGATAATGAGGGAAAGGACAGACCCATTTGAGGAGACAGAAGGGAGGTTACGTGTGGAACCCAAGGAAGTGGGGGAGATCCTTAATGAGTACTGTAAATACTACAGTAAAAGTTAACCTCACATAGAAGTTGACCCACTATTTTCGGCCAAAAAATCTGAAACTTTCCATACATCTCGTGTAAAAGTCAACCTTAGTTCTTCACAGATCAATATTTGTGAGTCAAAATATTATCCTGCACAAAAATGTTACAATAAGGAATTTTTTTTTCACATCAAAATTTTTTTTTGATGTACAATTCACACCAATTTGGCATGCAAGTTTAAGATGCATCAGGTCAGAGTTAGGTGACAGCCTTCCCATGTGTACAGCTCAGCTTGTTTTTTTTGTTGCTTCTTTTATTCGTTGAGAAATCAATTGGGGTTCTGCTAATGATATGGTATTTTGGACTGTAGCATGAATTTCAACCCCTCAAAAGTAGTATCTATGTAATAGTCAACCCCATAAATTAAACCTTTAAAAAAAAAAAAATCAAAAAAAAAACTTTACTTTTACACAGGTATATATGGTACTTTACATCGGTATTCACCAAACAGAGGGACAAGAGAGATGCTGAGATTAGGGAAAGGTGTGTGAATACTCTCGAGCAGGTCAATGTAATGATGGAGGAAGTGTTGGGTGTCTTGAAATACACTGAAGTAGAAAAATCCCCAGAACCAGATGGGAACTATCCCAGGATACTGTGAGAGGCAAGGGAAGAAATAGTTGAAGGTTTTAACAGATATCTTTGGCCTCAGGCAAGGTTCCAAAGGTCTGCAGAATGGCCAATGTCATTCCTTTGATCAAGAAAGGAAATAGAAATAATCCAGATAATTACAGGATGGTGCACCTAACGTCAGTGGTGAAGCTACTGAGAGGCAGGATTTATTCACATTTGGAAGCGAATGGACTTGTTAGCGACAGGATTGCAGATTTGGGCATAGAAATGGCAGACGGAATTTTGGAAGATCAAATTCAAGTGTGAATTATATAATAAATGGCAGAACCCTTCCGAGCACTGACATACAAAGGGATCTGGGTGTTCAGGTCCACAAATCCCTAAAAGGGGCAACACAAGTAGATAACGTGGTCAAGAAAGCATATAGCACGCCTGCCTACATTGGCTGGGTGCTAAATATAAAATTTGGTGAGTTACATAACAGCTGTGTAAAATTTTAGTTAGGCCACAGTTGGAAATTGCATGCAGTTCTGGTCACAACACTACCAGAAGGATGCGGATACTTTGGAGAAGGTGCAACAAGAATCAAGTAGGACACCAATCACAAAGAAGTTCGCACTGATTCAGTAAAGAATGCGCTGAAATACATAACCAAGCATCAATTTATTGCAAAAACAAAAGCTGTTTTCTAACTTCCAGTATTTAATCAAAAAACATTCTTGATACCTGTGGCACAACAAATCAAAGGCAATGGAGAGAGACATGGGTGAGGGGGAGGAAGTGAGGAAGCAGAAGATATGCTGGAGAGAGGAGCATCATCATACACATGTGCACGAGCAACAGTCTAGAAAGGAAACCATTAATATCAGTCAACATATATCCTAGAACAGGAAACTGGTCATCAAGTAGTTGGATGACAAACTGTTATCAACACATTTTCAAACGATTTCATGAGCCACAGTGTGTGGGTAAGAAATAAAAAGGACAAAGGATTGATCCTTCAGGAAATCCAGCAGTTGGAGAGGGATTAGAAAGAGAAGCTACAGCCAGAGATTCTTTAGCAATGACTGAATGAGTAAGCAAGAGCAGGCAGTGCCACTACAGAGGAGTTGTTGGAGGATAAATGATTTGGTCAGTCCTGTCTAAGATTGTAGACAGATCAAAAACAGGAAGGATTGATAGATCGTCATAACCAGTTTCTCTTGGATGTTTGCGACTTGAACAAAAGTTGCCTCAGGGTTGTTGCAGGGAAAGAAAACATTTTGGAAGTGTACAAAGATGCAGTTGTGCAAAGCAACAGGACAAGTTCTTTGTCCTTGGGTGGAGCTTTTTCCAGAACTAGAGGGCATAAGTTTACGATGAGGGGGTGAAAATTTAAAAGGGACCCAAGGGGCAACATTTTCACGCAGAGGGTAGTACATCTGTGAAATGAGCTGCCAAAGAAAGTGGTGGAAGCTGGTACAATTACAACATTTAAAAGGCATCTGGATGGGGATATGAATAGGAAGGGTTTAGATGGATATGGGCCAAGTGCTGGCAAATGGGACTACATCAGTTTCAGATATGTGTTGGGCATGGACAAGTTGGACCAAAGGATCTGTTTCCATGCTCTTTGGACTTGAACTGTGATAACACCTTCAAGGACTTTGGAGAAGTAAAAGCAATGGTTTACAGTTTGCAAAGACCAGTATTTTTCTCCTCCTGAATTTTTTAATACTGTGTTTTAGGAGTTGGGGGTGGGGGGGGAAGCACAAAGAGATGGTCTGATTGAAAAGGGAACCATTAACATCCACGAACATACTGCCCAAGAGATAATCAGGCAGCCAAATAGCACACTTATCAATAGTTCTAACAGCCGGATTTAAGTGACTCAGTAGGTCAAATGATTGCTTCTGAATCATATGGTTGTGTGTTCAAGCCTAGACTCCAGAACCTGACTGCAAACGTTGTGCCTGACACACCTGTACAGAAATGACGTAGTGCTGTATTGTTAGAGAGACATTCATTCTCATGAAATGTTGAACTTAGGACCAATTCGCTCATCTGGACACATATAAATAAACTTTTATAACAGAAGAACACAGATACTTCTCACATTTATTAGCCAAGATTTAGGACTTAAGAACAGCAAAGTTACGCTGCAACAGTATGAAGTGCATGGTCAGGGTAGAGAGGAAGAAATGTATTTTCCCTTGATGCAGGGATCAATGAGTAGGGTGGGTGACACAGATTTTAAAGCAAAGGGCAGAAGGTTTAGCAGAGTGAGGGGAAAAATTCTTTCATCCAGAGGGATTGCGGGAGTTTAAAACTCACTGCCTGTAATGGCGATTGAGACAGAAACCTTCCTAATATTGAAGAATTAATTAGATGCATCCTTGTGAAGCCAGGACAGACAAGGCTGGAAAACAAGATGAGAACAGCTTGGTGCTCGTTTTTGACTAGTGTGAACATGGGGGGCTATAGATCTGACTCTCACACAAAGGGAGCAAAAAATTCACAACACAATTGCCAAAATACCAGTGAAATTCCTTGGAAAATCCATGTAACAAAAGGGCTGTTATCAAGCACTGTAAACCTACAGCCCTAGATATAAACCAACAATGCTAGAACGAAATGCCTAAAATGCCAACAAAAAGTTTGGAAACATCAAGAGAGAGAAAGAACTTGTTTTACCCAAAAACCATTTTTAGAAGTTACACATCGAACAAACCTCAAGAGTAACGCTTGGAGAAAGCAAAATTCTAAAAGGTGCACAGTTGGGTAGGGTCAATCGGGTCATCTGTACCTATGAGCTTCTGTTATAGTCATGGGGTGATTACAGTGCTGGAGATCATTCAGCCCCTCAAATACATGCAGGCAGATAATATCAAAGGATGCTGGCAAACAAATGATCAGAAATGCCTTGCAGAGAGAACGAGGAAATGCAATACTAGGGTTCAACCCGACTATTTAGACACTAAAATTCAGCTGGAATCATCACAGATGATAGATTACAAGGAAGTCAATCCCAAAAAAGTAAAAAAAGGGCACAATTATTTAGATGTCGCTTGGCACAATATATGAAATAAAAGGGGCATCTGAATGTTTAAACAGTACAATATAGATCAACATCAAACAAATGTGAAAGGCTATAATGCGAATGTATAATAGAGGCCCCTAAAATAATGAAACACAATCTTATTTAAAAGCCAAGAAAACTAATTGCAAATAACTATGTTGGTTTCCCCAAAATATATAAGATAATTAAATTTTAATTTTATACATTACTTGACAAATTTCTAAAAGCCTCCATCCCACCTTTGTTATGTAAAAGGCATGGCATGTAGCTGCCTTAAGATGGGATGCTGTTCAAAAAGAACAAAGCAAGGGAACAGGGTTGGGGAGAGGGAGCAGGGTTGGGGAGAGGGAGCAGGGTTGGGGAGAGGGAGCAGGGTTGGGGAGAGGGAGCAGGGTTGGGGAGGGAACCGAGAGTTGGGGAGAGGGAGCAGGGTTGGGGAGAGGGAGCAGGGTTGGGGAGAGGGAGCAGGGTTGGGGAGAGGGAGCAGGGTTGGGGAGAGGGAGCAGGGTTGGGGAGAGGGAGCAGGGTTGGGGAGAGGGAGCAGGGTTGGGGAGAGGGAGCAGGGTTGGGGAGAGGGAGCAGGGTTGGGGAGAGGGAGCAGGGTTGGGGAGAGGGAGCAGGGTTGGGGAGAGGGAGCAGGGTTGGGGAGAGGGAGCAGGGTTGGGGAGAGGGAGCAGGGTTGGGGAGAGGGAGCAGGGTTGGGGAGAGGGAGCAGGGTTGGGGAGAGGGAGCAGGGTTGGGGAGAGGGAGCAGGGTTGGGGAGAGGGAGCAGGGTTGGGGAGAGGGAGCAGGGTTGGGGAGAGGGAGCAGGGTTGGGGAGAGGGAGCAGGGTTGGGGAGAGGGAGCAGGGTTGGGGAGGGAACCGAGAACCGTGAGATGGGGGTGGGAGGGGGGAGATTAACAGGAAACTGAGAGGGAGGCTGGGGAGGAGGGGCAAAAATGGGAGACAATACTGG
>NW_025215381.1:698884-702772 GCF_004010195.1 Chiloscyllium plagiosum
ACGGGGAGAAGGGGGAATGGGTGGTGGGGGGAAATCGGAATCGGCGGAAAAATGGGGTGGGGGGGGTGAGTCAGTAGAGGGGACGGGCAATTGGTGCTTTGCCTTACCCGGAGAGCTGAAAGGTCGATGTCGTCCAGACTGCGGGCGGGAGGCTCGTTCGCCATCTTCCTGCGCCGGTTGATGGCCGGGGAAGAGATGTGCGGCCCTCTCTGTGCTCAGCAGAGGCAGAGGCCCAGGCCCGGGCCCGCGGCCCCGATTTCACAGACTCACAGGCGCCGAGCGGACACTGACTGACGGGGTGGAGGGTGACGAGGGGGACACTCCGCCTGAGGCCTGTTGTTAGTCTCCTGTGGGTGTGGGATCGGGGGCAGGTGGAAGGGGGAACCTGGCCTTAAAACCTTGGGCGGAGACAGCTGCCACTGCTGAAGATATGCCACCGCTCCGTCCTCTCCTCCTCCTCCGCCTCCATTCCCGGCTCCAAACGACAGCCTCCAGCTCTTCCCTACCCCCCCAACCGGTTACCAAGGGCAACGTCGCCGACACGCCCAAACACCTGACGTTTAGCCCCGCCCCCAGTCGGCGTCAAAAACCCGCCCCGTGTATGACGTCTTTACCCCCGCCCACGTAGGCGTCACGTTCACCCCGCCCTGCCCCTCAGACCAATCGGCACAACAAGCAGGACCGACATGACCTCTCCGCAACGTTCAGCTTCCGGTTCCGCCTCTCCGTCAGGTTAAGCCCCACCCCGTTTTGTCGTCGATGGCCATCCTCACCAAAGCGCGAAGTAACCAAACGTCATCCGACCGAGCGCCCTGGTTAATGTGTCTGAATGACGTCATGGCGCTCGCACATGCCGCACGTGGGGTTGCGCATGGCGCCTGCGCACTCCGACGTGAACGTGCGTTCAGCAACAGGTAGTTGGCCATTCGCCTCCAGGTGAACTCCAAATGAACCAAAGGAAGGCCTCCCCTTATAGGAAATCAGAGAGGCGGGAGTTAAATATAAGGGCACAAGGACCTTATGGGACTGCTCTCACTCAGACAGAGGGAGAAGGCTACTGGTGGTAACTTGAATGTCACTTGACCTCTGGTGAGGGGAAAATGACAAGCAACATGAATTTGACTGGGACAACACTACTATTCTAGGACAAGCCAAACAGAGAACAGCCAGGGAATTCCTAGAGGCATGGCACTCATCCACAGATTCAATCAATAAGCACATCCTGGACCCAATATACCGACCACTGCAGCGGACAGCTGGAACTGACAACCCGAAGCAGCAGATTCAAACCACTACAAATGCCAGAGGAAAGATCACAGAAGCGCTTCACAGGAGGCTCCCAAGCACTGAGAATGTCACCTAGACAGGGGACGAAACGTCTGCAACACAAATTCCCAGCTCGGCAAACAGAACCACAACAACGAGCACCCGAGCTACAAATCTTCTCACAGACTTTGAGGGGAAAATGGGCCTTCAATTTTATACTTCAATGTAACATGCACCTCAATCTAATGAATACCTCAGTTGAGCACACACTTCAATCATAGAGACGTACAGCACGGAAACAAACTGTTCAGTCTAACTAGTCAGTGCTGACCAGATATCCTACATTAGTCCCATTTGCCAGTATTTGGCCCATATACCCTCTGAACCCTTTCTATTCATATACCCATCCAGATGCCTTTTAAATGCTGTAATTGTACCAGCCTCCACCACTTCCTCTAGCAGCTAATTTCGTACACACACCACCTTGTGTGTGAAAAAGTGCCTCATTGGTCCCTTTTACAGTTTTCCCCTCTCACATTAAACCTATGCCCTCCACTTCTGGACTCCCCCACCCCAGGGAAAAACCTTATCTATTTACCCAATTCATGTCCCTCATGATTTTATAAATGTCGAGGGAACCCCAGTCTATTCAGCCTCTCCCTGTAACTCAAACCCTCTAACTCAAATAGATAGTAGGTGCAGGAGTAGTCCATTCAGCCCTTTGAGCCAGCACCACCATTCATTATGATCATGGCTGATCATCCACAATCAGTATCCTGTTCTTGCCTTATCCCCATAACCCTTGATTCCACTATCTTTAAGAGCGCTATCGGTCTCTTTCTTGAAAGTATCCAGAGACTTGGCCTTCACTGCCTTCTGGGGCAGAGCATTCCATATATCCACTACTCTCTGGGTGAAGAAGTTTCTCCTCAACTCTGTTCTAAATGGCCTACCCCTTACTGTGTCCTGTGGTTCTGGTCTCACCCATCAGCGGAAACGTGCTTCCTGCCTCCAGAGTGTCCAATCCATTAATAGTTTTATACATCTCAATCAGATCCTCGATCATTCTTCTCAACTCAAGTGTATACAAGTCCAGTCGCTGCAATCTTTCAACATATGATAGTCCCGCCACTCCAGGAATTGACCTCGTGAACTACGCTGCACTCCCTCAATAGCCAGAATGTCCTTCCTCAAATTTGGAGACCAAAACTGCACAGTACTCCAGGTGCGGTCTCATCAGGGCCCTGTACAGCTGCAAAAGGACCTCCTATACTCAATTCCTCTTGTTATGAAGGCCAGTGGATATACGTTACACCCACTGGCTCTCTCTTGTCAATCTTCATAGTTACATCCTCAAAAAATTCAAGAAGATTAGTCAAGCACAATTTCCCCTTCGTAAATTCATTCTGACTCTAACGTTACTGCTATCCAAATGAGTCGTAATTTCATCTTTTATAATTGACTCCAGCATCTTTCCCACCACTGACGTCAGGCTAACCGGTCTATAATTCCCTGTTTTCCCTCCCTCTCCCTCCCTTCTTGAAAAGTGGGACAACATTAGCCACCCTCCAATCCGCACAAACTGATCCTGAATCGATAGAACATTGGAAAATGATTACCAATGTGTCCATGATTTCTAAAGCCACCTCCTTAAGTACCCTGGGATGCAAACCATTAGGTCCCAGGGACTTATCAGCCTTCAGACCTAACAATCTATCCAACACCATTTCCTGCCTAATATAAATTCCCTTCAGTTCATCCATTACCCTAGGTCCTTCCGCCACTATTACATCTGGGAGATTGTGTCTTCCCCATGAAGACAGATCCAAAGTACCTATTCAACTCTTCTGCCATTTCCTTGTTCCCCAAAATAAATTCACCCATTTCTGTCTTCAAGGGCCCAATTTTTTTTTTCTTTTCACGTATCTAAAAAAAGCTTTTACTATCCTCCTTTATATTTTTGGCCAGTTTGCCTTTGTACCTCTTATTGCCTTTTTAGTTATCTTCTGTTGCTCTTTCAAAGTTTCCCAGTCCTCCGGCTTCCTGCTCATCTTTGTCATGTTATTAGTACTTCTCTTTTATTCTTATACAGTCCTTAACTTCCCTCGTCAGCGACGGCCATCCCTGCCTCCTCTTAGGATCTTTCTTCCTCTTTGGAATGAACCAATTCTGCACTTTCTGCATTATATCCAGAATACCTGCTATTGTTGTTCCACTTTCTGGATCAGTGGTGCTGGAAGAGCACAGCAATTCAGGGAGCATCCGACGAGCAGCAAAATCGATGTTTCGGGCAAAAGCCCTTCATCAGGAATAAAGGCAGAGAGTCTGAAGCGTGGAGAGATAAGCTAGAGGAGAGTGGGGGTGGGGAGAAAATAGCATAGAGTACAATAGGTCAATGGGCAAGGAGATGAAGGTGATAGGTCAGGGAGGAGAAGGTGGAATGGATAGGTGGAAAAGGAGCTAGTCAGGTCGGACAAGTCCAGACAGGTCAAGGGGACAGTGCGGAGCTGGAAGTTTGAAACTAGGATGAGGTGGGGGAAGGGGAAATGAGGAAGCTGTTGAAGTCCACATTGATGCCCTGGGGTTGAAGTGTTCCGAGGCGGAAGATGAGGCGTTCTTCCT
>NW_025215381.1:705765-711360 GCF_004010195.1 Chiloscyllium plagiosum
GACTGTAGAGAGGTTAGGTGCCGGCGCATTGCTGCGAGCATGGAGCGGAGGATCTTGAAGGAGAACCGTTGCTGGTGTTTTTGAATCTGTAGTCCGTACTGTTTGTCCTGTTCGGGTCCAAACTCTGCTGGTTTAAAGGTGGTCTGGAGTCCGTGTGGGATGAGTTGGTTACAGAGGCATGTACTGAGGAAGCAAATGTGGCTGTGGTACCGAGTTTGTTTCACGACATGGTTGAAGAGCTTCATGCCATCCCTGCTAGGGTATTGAATCATTGAACTTTGGCCAGCTCCTCCCTCATAGTTCCCTTTGTTCAACTGCAATACTGACACTCCCGATTCTCCCTTCTCCCTCTCAAATTGCTGGTCATATTATGGTCACTACCTCCTAATGGCTCCTTTACTTCGAGGTCCCTGATCAAATCTGGTTCGTTGTACAACACCAGATCCAGATTTGCCTTCTCCCTGATAGGCTCCAGTACAACCTGTTCTAAGAATCCATCTTGGAGACACTCCACAAACTCCCTTTCTTGGGGTCCAATACCATCCTGATTCTCCCAATCCACCTGCATATTGAAATCCCCAATAACAACTATAGTAATACCTTTGCGACAGGCCAATTTCAACTCCTTATTCAACTTACACCCTACATCCAGACTACTGTTTAGGGGCCTTTGGATAACTCCCATTAGAGTCTTTCTACCCTTAGAATTTCTCATCTCTCTCCATACTGACTATAACTCCTGATTCTATGTCCCCCCCCCCCCCCTTACAAAGGACTGAATATCATTCCTCACCAAGAGTGCAACCCCACCCCCTCTGCCTGTCCATCTGTCCTTTCAATGGCACGTATAGCCTTGAATATTCATTTCCCAGGCCCTGTCCACTTGAAGCCATGTCTCAGTAATCCCCACAACATCGTACCTGCCAGTTTCCAACCGAATCTCAAGCTCATCCACCATATTTCTTATGCTTCGTGCATTCATATATAATATTGTTAATTTGTTACTCCCCTCACCCTATCAATCGCTATTTCACTTGACTATACTGTATGATCCCTTCTTGAGTTGTCTTTCTTAACTTCTCTTATTCTCACTTTCCCTTTAACTTCTTTCTTAAATTTCCAGTTTGTCCCCTGTTCCTCACTACTTAGTTTAAACACACCTGTGTTGCAGTGGCAAACCACCTCTGACTCTTCACCTTCGCCCTTGAGGATTCCCTTCACTCTGTCGGTGATGTCCTGGAACCAGGTCGGCCACACACCATCCTCAAATCCTGCCTGTTGCCATAGAAGTCCCTCTGCACAATGTCTGACTCCTCGGCTCTACCTCCACGCCAATTTTCGCTTGGGAGACCTGTCCACCTCTTGGACTGGCAGTGTTGTCTGTCTCGACAGTTTCTAAGAGATTTAACCTATTCACAAGAGGTACTTCCCCTGGGGTCTCTTGTACTTGAATCATCTCTTCCTTCCTCATCATCATCTACCTTCTCTGTTCTGGTATGCTTGGTGTAATGATCTTGCTGAAGGTCCTGTCCAAAAAATTCTCATTCTCTCGGATGAGCCTGAGGTCATCTAGTTCTTTCTTCAGTGCTGCAACATGCTCCTTCAGAAGCTGAATGTGTACAGATATTCAATTTCTAAGTATTTATACAAGTAGGGATATGACTCAAACCATTAATGCTAGGCCTTTGGGTAGTGTTGTCAAACAGAGGGGCCCAGGGGTTCAGGTACATAGTTCCTTGAAGTTTGCATCGCATTTAGACAAGGTGGTTAAAAAGGCACACTTGCCATTATTGCTCAGTCCTTTGGGTCTTGGAGTTGGGATGTCATGATGAGGTTGTACAGGACATTGATGAGGCCTATTCTGGAATATTGTATCCAGTTCTGATTGCTCTGTTAAAGGAATGGTGTTATTAAGCTGGAGAGGGTTGAGAAGAGATTTACCAAGACGTTGCTATATATGGAAAAATTAAATTATAAAGAGTTCCGACTTCATAAACACCGACAAGTAACGAAATTGCATGATCCACTGTCCCCCATTTCAGTACACACAGACCAAGAAGGCTATCAATTCAACTATGACAAAGTAACCATTCTAGAACAAGTTAACTAGTGACGTGCCAGAGAGTTCTTAGAAGCCTGATTTTCAACCAAAAAGACCATCAAAAAACACATAGACCCAGTGAACAAACCGCTGCAGAGAAGACCTGGAAATGACACTTAACCCAACAGACCAGACCACATAAAAACCAAGTGGGACAGAACAACAGCGCTTCACGGAAGTTGCACTGATGATGTTACCCAGCATGGTGCGAAACATCTGCACGATAACCCAGAAGCTTGGCAAGCTAACCAACCAACTCATCCACAACCTGAGCTACAGATCTTCACGAAAACCTCAAACTTATTAAGAAAGGCTGAGACTTTTCTCACTGGAGCATAGGAGATTGAGAGGCAACCTTATCAAGGTTTATAAAATCATGAGGGGTAAAGATAGGGTTAATGGAAGGTGTATTATCCCTAGGATGGGGGACTTCAAGTTGAAAGGGCACATTTTTGAAGGGAGAGATTTTAAAAAGCCATGAAGGGCAAATGTTTTACACCACGGCTGGGTCGCGTGTAGAATGAACTTCCTTCAGAAGTGGAGGATGCAGGCGCAGTTACGATGTTTAAAAGACACTTAGATAAGTACATGAATTGGAAATGTTTGGAGGGTTATGGGCCTGGAGCAGGTAGGTGGGATTGTTTTAGCTAGAGATCATGTTCAGCATGGATTAGTTGGACCGAAGGGTCTGTTTCTGTGTTGTATGACTCCATATCGATAATGTTGGAGTTATTATAGAGACCTAGTTGCAAGAGGGACAAGACTGTCAGCTCAACCTTCCAGGATTTATTTTCAAAAATATACATTGATCATAAAATTATCTTTATATACATGCAAACTCACTAAAGCAGCCCTGTTCTGTACAGTAGCATATGGAAAAACAACTAAATATTGGAGTTTCACTCTATTCTTACTTTTCCAAAACTATATTTACAATTATTTGAGGCAGGGGGGTATCCAATAACTAAATGGATCCAATTTAACTTCAGCAGAAAGACCTTAGATGGTGGTCTTTCCCCTCTGTGTCTTGGTGGCAGCTGACTCAAGCTATAGTATGTCCCTCCCTTGGGCTTGGAATGTGCCAGTCCGCAATATTTGGTCAAGATCAGTTCCTTGCACTGGAAGACCAACAGGTTTCACGCAAATAAAAAAGCATCTTTCACCAAGTTGTTGGACTCCAAGCATAACTCAATGTTTGTCTTGGTGTACATCCCAGGAAACAGAGCACAGAGGAATCACAGAGCTGCTCGAGATAAAGTTCGACAAAAATCACCACATCACTCACCAGACTTCCCTTGCAAAGGCATATTTCAGGAGGAGATGTCTGACAGTCTATAGCCATCACCCCTTCCATCGGCGTAGCCACTTCGAGGACAATGTGCAATGGTGCAGAGGTTGAGGAATATATGAAGGATCACCCAAGTGTCCTTCTCACCACCAGCCAAGCAATATTTTGGGTGCTTGTTGGAAAATTCTGGTGATGAGGCATTCTGCAAAATGACTTTGATAGTATCCTGAAGGAACAACCTGACAGGATACATCTTTTCCTGCAAGTTCTTGAGGATGTTGGGTGCTGACTACTTCCTAATCAACTTGTGGTCACACGTGTTTTTCTTTGCATATTTCTGTATGAAGGGCAGTTGATATGGAATGGTCCAACTACTTGAAGCATCCACAGCAACGAGATCAGTCCCATCCTTCGCAACACCAGGGGCAGGTAAATCCTCAATATATAGTGACAGTCACAAATAAATCTAAAACTAGAGGGCATAGGTTTAAGGTGAGATGGGAAAAATTTAAGAAGGACCTGAAGTGTAACTTGTTCATGCAGAGGGTGGTGTGTGTATGGAACAAGTTGCCAAAGGAAGTGGTGGAGGCAGGTACAATTAGTACATTTAAAAGGTATCTGGATGGAAGAGGGATATGAGTTAAATGGTAGCAAATATGACTCGGTCAGATTGTGTTGTCTGGTCAGTTCAAGTTGAACTGAAGGGACTGTTTGTGTGCTGTCTCACTCTATCTATACAAGCAGGGTACAAGCAGGGCCACCACACTAAAACGTTAACTTTGATTTCTCTTCACAGATGCTGCCAGATCTGCTGAGCGTTTCCAGCAACTTCTGTTTTGGTAGTGTTTTGTGGTGGGAGATTTCAATTCCCCATATATTGACTGGGATTCACTTTTTGCTGGGGGCTTTGATTTGTTATGATGGAATTTGTGAGTTGTGTCCAGGAGAATTTTCTGAAGCAATATATCAATAATCCAACCAGGTATGGGGGTGTACTAGACTTGGTACTGGGGAATAAGTCCAGCCAGGTGATTGACATCTCAATGGAGGAGCATTTTGGGAACAGTGAATGTAATTCTGTAAATTTCAAATTAATTGTGGATAAAGATAAGAATAATCCGCAAGTGAACGTACAAAATTAGGGAAGGCTAGCTACCACAATATTAGGCAGGAACTTGGGATTGTTTGAGGTAAATTTACACCTGACGTGGGAATATTTTAAAGGTCAGTTGATTTGAGTTCAGGACCAACATATTCCTGTGAAAGTGAAAGGTAAGGATGGCAAGATTCAGGAACCTTGAATGACATGAAATTGTGAGCTTAGTCAAAAAGAAAAAGGAGGCTTACATAAGTTTTCGGAAACTTTAGACAGGCAGCCTTCAAATAACATAAAGATAGCAGGAAAGAGCTTGAGCAAGGATGAGGAGTGCTGAAACGGTTAATGAAATGTCCATGGCAAACAGGATTAAGAAAAATCCCAAAACATTTTATATGTATATAAGGAGGAAGAGGGTAGCTAGGGAAACGGTAGGTCCACTCAAGGACAAAAGAGGAAATTTACGGGTCCTTAATAAATTCTTTGCATCAATATTCACAAAGGAGAAAGCCATGGTGGATGCTTGAGTATCGCGAGAGGTGTTGACAATCTAGGGCATATCAACTTAAGGAGGTGTTGTGTGTTTTGAAAACCATTAAGGGAGACAAGTTCTCAGGATTTGATGGGACCTGTTCCCAGAATACTGACTGAGGCAAGGAAGGAAATTGCAGGAGCTGTATGTTATGGACCAGATCAGATTAATTTAACCTGGGGCAGTGTTTGTAGAGGAATAAGACTGTGTTATTTTCTGGATCTGTAGATTATGAAGAAGCAAAAATGGCCTTTAGTAGAGTGAAATGTGCTTCTTGTCAGATGTGGGAGTTTAAAGAGAGTTTAAGGATTACAGCGGATTATATCTGCCATAAATGCTGTTGATTGCGAATCTTATCAGATCGAATGAATCGGTTGGAGAGACAATGAGGAATTTGCAATAGCAACAGTATGTGATGGATGGCAATTATAGGAACGGGGGGAAATTCTCAGATACAGTCACATAGAACATAGAACAATACAGCACAGAACAGGCCCTTCGGCCCACGATGTTGTGCCGAACATTTGTCCTAGCTTAAGCACCCATCAATGTACCTATCCAATTGCCGCTTAAAGGTC
>NW_025215381.1:711387-714899 GCF_004010195.1 Chiloscyllium plagiosum
TCGCCGTTCCATTGAGAAAAGGCCTAGCACTCTCAACCTATCCTCATACTACCTATTCTCCATTCCAGGCAACATCCTGGTAAATCTTCTCTGCACCCTCTCCAAAGCTTCCACATCTTTCCTAAAGTGAGGCGACCAGAACTGCACACAGTACTCCAAATGTGGCCTAACCAAGGTCCTGTACAGCTGCAACATCACTTCACGACTCTTGAATTCAATCCCTCTGCTAATGAACGCTAATACACCATAGGCCTTCTTACAAGCTCTATCCACCTGAGTGGCAACTTTCAAAGATCTATGAACATAGAACCCAAGATCCCTCTGCTCCTCCACCTTACTGAGAATCCTACCGTTAACCCTGTATTCCGCGTTCTTATTTGTCCTTCCAAATTGGACAACCTCACACTTGACAGGGTTGAACTCCATCTGCCACTCCTCAGCCCAGCTCTGCATCATATCTAAGTCCCTTTGCAGCCGACAACAGCCCTCCTTACTGTCCACAACTTCACCAATCTTCGTATCACAGATGGGTTAACTCCAAGAAAGGTGAGAGAGGTAGGCAGCTAGTGCAGGAGTCTTTTGTGGCTATACCCATTTCAAACAAGTATGCTGTTTTGGAAAATGTAAGGGGGGGGTGGATTCTTAGGGGAACGTAGTGCAAACAGCCAAGGTTCTGGTATGGAGACTGCCTCTAATGCAACGAGGAGTACGTCAGGTTCCAAGAGATCAATTGTCTCTAGTCCAAGGTATAGACAGACGTTTCTGTAGCCAGCAGCAAAAAATCAGGATGGTGTGTTGCTTCCCTGGTGCCAGGATCAAGGATGTCTCAGAGGGTGCAGAATGTTCTCACGGTGGAGAGGGGCCAGCAAGAGGTCATTGTCCACATTGGAACCAACGACATAGGAATGGAAAAGGTTGAGAGTCTGAAGGGAGATGACAGAGAGTTAGGCAGGAATTTAAAAGGAGGTCCTCGAGAGTAGTAATATCTGGATTACTCCCAGTGCTACGAGCTAGTGAGGGCAGGAATAGGAGGATAGAGCAGATGAATGCATGGCTGAGGAGCTGATGTATGGAAGAAGGATTCATATTTTTGGATCATTGGAATCTTTCTCGGGGTAGAAGTGACCTGTACAAGGACGGATTGCACCTAAATTGGAAGGGGACTAATATACTAGCAGGGAAATTTGCTGGAGCTGCTCAGAAGGATTTAAACTAGTAAGGAGTTAGTGGGGAAAAAGGTCAATCGAGACTGATAAAATTGAGAATAGAAGGAAGTCAACTGTCAGGGCAGGAAGGGATAAGGTAGAACTAATAAATTAAACTGCATTTATTTCAATGCAAGGGGCCTAACAGGGAAGGCAGATGAACTCGGGCATGGTTAGGAACATGGGACTGGGATATCATAGCAATTACAGAAACATGGCTCAGGGACGGACAGGACTGGCAGCTTAATGTTCCAGCATACAAATGCTACAGGAAGGATAGAAAGGGAGGCAAGAGAGGAGGGGGAGTGGCATTTTTGATAAGGGATAGCATTACAGCTGTGCTGAGGGGGGATATTCCTGGAAATACATCCAGGGAAGTTATTTGGGTGGAACTGAGAAATAAGAAAGGGATGATCACCTTATTGGGATTGTATTATAGACCCCCTAATAGTCAGAGGGAAATTGAGAAATAAATTTGTAAGGAGATCTCAGCTATCTGTAAGAATAGGTGATTATGGTTGGGGATTTTAACTTTCCAAACATAGACTGGGACTGCCATAGTGTTAAGGGTTTAGATGGAGAGGAATTTGTTAAGTGTGTACAAGAAAACTTTCTGATTCAGTATGTGGATGTACCCACTAGAGAAGGTGCAAAACCTGACCTATTCTTTGGAAATAAGGTAGGGCAGGTGACTGAGGTGTCAGTGGGGGAGAACTTTGGGGCCAGCGACCATAATTCTATTAGATTTAAACTAATGATGGAAAAGGATAGACCAGATCTGAAACTTGAAGTTCTAAATTGGAGAAAGGCCAATTTTGATGGTATTAGTCAAGAACTTTTGAAAGCTGATTGGGTGCAGATGTTCGCAGGTAAAGGGATGGCTGGAAAATGGGAAGCCTTCAGAAATGAGATAACGAGAATCCAGAGAAAGTATATTCCTTTTAGGGTGAAAGGTAAGGCTGGTGGGTATAGGGAATTCTGGATGACTAAACAAATTGAGGCTTTGTTTAAGAAAAAGAAGGTATCGGCAGGATAGATCGAGTGAATCCTTAGAAGAGTATAAGCACAGTAGGAGTATACTTAAGAGGGAAATCAGGAGGGTAAAAAGGGGACATGAGATAGCTTTGGCAAATAGGGTTAAGGAGAATCCAAATGGATTTTATAAATATGTTAAGGACAAAAGGGTAACTAGGGAGAAAATAGGGCCCTTCAAAGATCAGCAAGGCGGCCTTCGTGTGGAGCCACAGAAAATGGGGGAGATACTAAACGACTATTTTGCTTCAGTATTTACTGTGAAAAAGGATTTGGCAGATATAGACTGTAGGGAAATAGATGGTGACACTTTGCAAAATGTCTAAATTACACAGAAGAAAGTGCTGGATGTCTTGAAACGCATAAAGGTGGATAAATCCCCAAGATCTGACCTGTACCATAGAACTCTGTGGGAAGCTAGAGAAGTGATTGCTGGGCCTCTTGCTGAGATATTTGTATCATCAATAGTCACAGGTGAGGTGCCTGAAGACTGGGGGTTGGCTAACATGGTACCACTGTTGAAGAAGGGTGGTAAGGATAAGCCAGGGAAACAGTGAGCCTGACGTCGGTGGTGGGCAAGTTGTTGAAGGGAATCCTGAGGGACGGGGTGTACATGTATTTGGAAAGGCAAGGACTGTTTAGGGATAGTCAACATGGCTTTGTGTGTGGGAAGCCATGCCTCACAAACATGATTCAGTTTTTTGATGAAGTAGCAAAGAGGTTTGCTGAGGGCAGAGCGGTAGATGTGATCTATATGGATTTCAGTAAGGTGTTCACAAGGTTCCCCATGGGAGATTGATTATCAAGGTTGGATCTCATGGAATACAGGGAGAACTTGCCATTTGGATACAGAACTGGCTCAAAGGCCGAAGACAGAGGGTGATGGTGGTGGAGAGTTGCTTTTCAGACTGGAGGCCTGTGACTAGTGAAGTGCCACAAGGATTGGTGCTGGAGCCTTTACTTTTTGTCATTTACATAAATGATTTGGATGCAAGCATCAGAGGTACAGTTAGTAAGTTTGCAGATGACACGTAAATTGGAGGTGTAGTGGACAGCGAAGAGGGTTACCTCAGATTACAACAGAATCTTGACCAGATGGGCCAATGGGCTGAAGTGGCAGATGGAGTTTGATTCAGATAAATGCGAAGTGCTGCATTTTGGGAAAGCAAATCTTAGCAGGACTTATACACTTAATGGTAAGGTCCTAGGGAGTGTTGCTGAACAAAGAGACCTTGGAGTGCAGGTTCATAGCTCCTTGAAAGTGGTGTCGCAGAT
>NW_025215381.1:715127-735988 GCF_004010195.1 Chiloscyllium plagiosum
AAGTGGTGGAGGCTGGTACAATTGCAACATTTAAGAGGCATTTGGATGGGTATATGAATAGGAAGGGTTCAGAGGGATACGGGCCGGGTGCTGGCAGGTGGGACTAGATTGGATTGGGATATCTGTTCGGCATGGACGGGTTGGACCAAAGGGTCTGTTTCCATGCTGTACATCTCCATGACTCTGTGACTCCTCAAAATATTTTAAGAAAGTAGCCTCGACCCTAACTTGTTCTTATTTTAAAGGTAAATGTAATATATTTGGTGTTGTTTGGTAATATATAGTTGATAGGCTGAAGGTCCCATTCTGTTGTGTATGATTCTCTTTATAGAGTTCCTTGAATTTGAAATTGGGTCTTTACAAAGCTCCCTGAATTTGGGGCTGATTGTTTTCAGAGCTCCCCGAGTCTGGATTTGAGTGTTCACTGGGTTTGGGTGTTGAGAGGTGGCTTTCTCTTGTGGGAGAGTTGAGGACCAGAGAGCATAATCTCAGGGCAGTGGACAGGAACAAAGATGAATTTCTTCCCTTTTGACGGTAGTAAATCTATGGAATTCTGTATTGTGGAGGACTGAAGAGGTTTGATAATTTAAGTGTATTCAGAGCTGAGTTAGAAAGACTTTTAATCCTTAAGTGAATCAAGGATTGTGTGGATAGGTCGGAAAGGCAAGTTAAGGATTATTGGATCAGCCATGATCTCATTGAATTGCAAAGCAAACTCAATGGGCTGAATGGCCTAATTCTGCTTCTATGTCTTATGGTCTAATGGGGTTCTCTTGCAGATATTAAAATAAGACAGGATCTGGCTACGGTAGACTGGAAATAGCTACTTCAGGATAAATCTGAAGCAGAATAATGGAGGGGTTCAAAAAGGTATTAGCTGGAGTACCGGTCCAATATGTTCCCATTTGGTGGAAAAGCCCAGAGAACCACAAGATCCAGCAATATTCAGGACTAGATAACAAGGAAAAGAGGGATGTATAACCGGTATAAAAGGAGCAAAACACCAGAGGCCCTAGAGGACTATAAGAAGTGCGGGGGGAACTCAAGAAAGCAATTGGGAGAACAAAGATGAGTTGAGAGGCAAGAACTTGGAGAATTCCAAGATATTCTACAAGTACATCGAGGGAAAGAGAATAACCAGGAAAAGAGTAGGCCCTATTAGGGACCAAGGGGGCAATCTGTGTGTGAAGCCTGGGGACATTTTGTAGAGTCTTTACTTGGGAGAAAGAGGATGCAAGTACAGAATTCAAGAAGATGGACTATGAAGTTTTTGTGCAAACTAATATAAGAAGCAAAGAGATATTGGACATTTTGACAGATTTAGAAGTGATCAAATCCCCAGGTCTGGATGAGTTGTATCTCAGGCTTCTGTGGGGAATGAGGGAGGGAATAATAGAAAACTAAAGGACAGCTAATATTGTTCCAGTTTACAAGAAGGGAGGTAGAGATCGACCAGGGAACTGTACACCAGTGAGACTACCATCAGTGGTAGGGAAACAATGAGAGAAAATAGCGAATGAGAACATTAAGCCATATTTAGAGTGGCAATGTTTGATCAGGGATGGTCAGCATGGCTTTATCAGAGGGAGATCATGCCTAACAAATATAATGGAGGTTTTTGAGGAGATGACCAAGAGTTTGGATGAGGATAGGGCGGTTAATATAGTTTACATGGATTTCAGCAAGATCTTTTACAAGGCCCCACATGGGATCCAGGGTAACATGGCAAGTTGGGTCCAAAATTAGCTGCATGACAGGAAACAGTGTGTGGTGGTAGAAGGTTATTTGCGTGACTGGAGCCTGTGTGCAGTGATATATCTCAGGGATCAGTACTTGGTCCCTTATCGTTTGTGATATTCATAAATGATGTAGATGAGAATGTGTCGGGATGATAAGTAAGTTTGTGAATGACAGGAAGATTGGCCAGGTGGTTGACAGCAAAGAGGAAAGTGTTAGGTTACAGCAAGATATAAACGGATGGGTCATCTGAGCAGAGCAGTGGCAGATGGAATTCAAACCTGATAATTATGTGGTGATGCACTTTTGAAAGAAGTGATGCACTTTTGGGACGGCACGGTGGCACAGTGGTTAGCACTGTTGCCTTACAGCGCCAGAGAGCCGGGTTCAATTCCCGCTTCAGGCGACTGACTGTGTGGAGTTTGCACGTTCTCCCCGTGTCTGCGTGGGTTTCCTCCGGCCCGTAGTGTTAGGTATAGGGGTAAATGTAGGGGTAGGGGTATGGGTGGGTTGCGCTTCGGCGGGTCGGTGTGGACTTGTTGGGCCGAAGGGCCTGTTTCCATACTGTAATGTAATCTAATCTAATCTAAATAAGGAACACGATAAAGGAGTCCTCAATGTTTCGCAGGATATGAGAAAGCTCAGAGAATAGAATCATAGAATCCCCACAGTGTGGAAAGAGGCCATCTGGCCCATCAAGTTTGCACTGACCCTCCAAAGAGCATCCCATCCAAAACCAGCCCCTATCCCTGTAACCCTGCATTTACCATGTCTAATATACCTCGCCTACACACATCCTTCGCCAATAAAGACAATTTAGCATGGCCAATCCACTTAACCTGCAAATCTTTGGACTATGAGAGGAAACCAGAGCACCCGGAGGAGACTCATGCGGACACAGGAAGAATGTGCACACTCCACACACCCAAGGCTGAAATCAAATCCAGGACCTCTCTGAGGCAGCAGTGCCAACCACTGTGTCACCATGTGACCGTGGGGTGCTAGATCATAGATCCCTGAAGGTGGCAGGACAGCTTACATAGGGCAGTTAAGCAGGCAGTGGAATGCTTGTCTGTATTAATTGTGGCAGAGTAAGAGGAGCATCAAGCTCATGTTGGAGCACTACAGAATTTTGGTTAAGTTATGACTGGAGTACTGTGTACAGTTCTGGTGACAGCATTTTGGAAATTCACCAGGATGTTGCCTGGGATGGAGCATTTCAGCAAAGATCTGAGGCTGGATAAGCTCACGATGCTTCAAGGCCGAGGGAAGACCTGATAAAGATATAAACGGTTATGAGGGGCTTGAGCGGGATGAATTGAAAATAGCTGTTCCCCTCAGTCCAAGGATTAATAATGAGAGGGAATAATTTTAAGGTGAAAGGCAGGGGGTCAAAAGAGGATTGGAGGAAAAGCATTTTCACCCAGAAGAAGATGGGGGTTCTGGAGTGCACTGCCTGGGAAAGTACTTTGGACGGGAAACCTCACAATCTTTAAAAAGAACTTGAATGAGCACTTGAAATGTTAATAACATTCAAGGTAAGAAAGTGGGACTAGCGCAGTCAGGAGTATATCAGTATTCGATGGGCTGAGTGGCCTCTTCTGTACTATATGATTCTATTATCCGGTGAACATTAAAGCTGATGAGATGTTTGGAACTATTTACTTGCCTCCATCACAAGGCTTTAGGCTGTTTCATACCCAGGTTTTTATATTTAGTTAGGATGAGGGAGCGCTGCACGCTGATGAGCCTGTGCTGTTGGGAGGCTTGCAACTGAAACCAGATCTCTCTGCCATACAGCTGTCTGCAAGATCCCCAACAAACCACACCCTGCTACCTCCAGACTCTTTCTTTCTCACGTGCATGATTTCTGAGGCTGTCAGAGTGTCTGTGCCCCACTCTTGCAAGATCCCTGTTCCAGACTGTTGTGATGTATGTGTCAGATAACTGAAGAGCGCGTTAGCCGAATCAAAGTGTTTGTTCACAAAGTATTTGGTCTTAATTTAGTGCCTAATCAATAGGATTCTGTCATTCACTGACTGACGTGTGTCAAATTTTGAAGATGAGTACGTTTGGAATCATGGTGCTGAAGGCAGAGCTGTAGTCAATAAATAGGAGCTTAATGTAGGTATCTTTGTTATCCAGTTGTTCCAGGAATGAGTGTAGGGCCAGGGAAATGGCGTCTTCAATGGACCTGTTGCGGCAGTGGGTGAATTGCAAAGCATAGAGTCTAAAGTTGATGTGAACCATGACCAACTTCTTGAAGCTCTTCATGGTTATGGATGCCAGAGCTACTGGGCGGTAGTCATTGAGGCATGCTACATGACTTTGACACCAGGATGATAGTGGTCTTCTTGAAGCAGGCGGAGATTTAGGTGTCTGTGTGTGCTGTGGTGTGCATTGAAACATAGAAGATAGGAGCAGAGGTAAGCCACCCTGCCCTTCAAATCCACTCCACCATTCATTATGATCATGGCTGATTATCCAACTTAGTAACCCATTCCTGACTTTTTTCCACATGTCCTTTGATCCCCATGGCAGCAAGTGCTGTATTCACTCCTTGACATCATACAATGATCTGAAAATCACAGCTGGTCAGGCAGCATCCGTGGAGAGAGAGTAAACTAATGATTCAAGTCCAGATGACTCTTCATCAGAGCTCTGATGAAGAGTCATCGAGACTCAAAACATGAGCTTGCTCTCTCTCCCTGGATGCTGCCTGACCCACTGATTTCCAGCACTTTTGTTTTCACTGTGGATTCTTGCATCCTCAATAATTTCCTCCTATGCAATAATCTGGACTTGATTGCTTTCTGTGGTAGTGAATTTCACAGGCTTACCACTCCCTTGGTGAAGAAATTTCTCCTCATGCCACTCCTAAATGGTCTACCCCCATTTCCTTAGATTCTGACTTCCCAGACTTCCTCGCCATCTGGAACATGTTCTTTCATGTACCCAGTCTAGTCTAGGTTTCTTTGAGATTCTTCCTCATTCTTCTGAACTCCAGCAGGTACAATCCTAACAGTTTCAATGGCTCTTTGTGTGGCAGTCCTGTCACCCCAGGAATCGAACTGGTAAACCTTTTTGCCGCATTCTCTCGATAGCAAGAACTCACTTCCTCAGAAAAAGAGACCAAAACTGCACACTATAGATTAGATTAGATTCCTGACAGTGTGGAAACAGGCCCTTCGGCCCAACCAGTCCACACCAACATTCCGAAGAGTAACCCACCCAGACCCGTCTCCCTCGGACTAATGCACCTAACACTATGGGGCAATTTAGCATGGCCAATTCACCTGACCTGGGCTGTGGAAGGAAACCCGTGCAGACACAGGGAGAATGTGCAAACTCCACACACAGTTGCCTGAGGCTGGAATCGAACCTGGGATCCTGGTGCTATGAGGCAGCAGTGCTAACCACTATATTCCAGGCTCTTTCTAATTGCAGCAAGACAGCCCTGATGCTGGACTCCATCCTTTTCCTATTTGCCTTCTTTACCACTTGTTTCACATGCACACATATCTTCAGCAATTGGTGTTCAAGGACACCCAAGGCAGATTGTGCACATCCCTTAGTTAATTTATTACCATCAGATGATCATCCAGCTCCCTGGTTTTGTTGCCATAATGGATAACCTCACATTTATCTGGCATGTATTTGCCGACTCACTCAACTTGTTCAAATCGCTGTTTCCTTATCACAGTTTATCCTTCCATCTCTAAATCTACAATTTCCACTCTCCCACACAGCTTTGCATCATCTGCAAATTTGGAGATTTTGCAATTGGTTCCCTCACCTAAATTAATAATATATGCAATGAATAGTTGGGGTCCTAGCACTGATCCCAGCAGTATCCCACAAGCCTGCCATTTGTTTCCTGTTTGCTAACTAATTTTCTGTCCACATTTCTCTAATCTCTAGTTCCTATACCTGTCCCGATTTTGGTGACCACCTCTATCCTATGCTAGTCAGTATTTCTGTAATCTCTTCCAAAACCTATAAACCATTGGAAATCTGATGTTTCTCGAGCTCTGGCCTGTTGAGCACCTCCAGTGAACCGTTTGCAGTTTTGCATGCAGTTGCTTAGGCTGGAATCTCGTCCCTAAACCTTTGTGTCTATACCTAATTTCCCTTGTATAAAAGATGATTTTTCAAATCTACCTCTAGGTCCATGCTTTTGGTCTTCTGGCTTAGTGGCAGTGTCATACTTCCAATTTATCGTGCTGCTACGGCCCTTGGAAAGTTTTGTCTTAAAGGTACTATTAAAATCTAAGTTGGATGTTTTACAGAATATTACAGCACAGGAGGCGGTCGTTCACACCATTATTTATTGGCCCTTTGGAAGAGTAATCCAGGAAATTTTGCTCAGGGGTTCTTTCTTGGTGCTTTTTGTTTTGGGATCTTACCAAATATTAGGTAGGCTAATTCTTTGAAAACTTCTAAAATAGATTTTAAACTGTTTGAGGGTTTCCTGGCTTGTTTATAACTTGAACTCACTGCAGCCCATGTGTGACTTGCAATTATTACAACTGAGTAGTATGTGAGTGCCATTTCAGAGGACACTTAAGAGTCAACCACATTGCTGTGGGTCTGGAGTCACCGACTGAGTAAAGACAGTCAGTTATTTCGGAGTTCTTTTCTTATTGGGTTCAGATCGAGAATGGTTTCACATGAATCATTTAGATTTTAGAAACCAAATGAACTATCTACCTTGCTGGACTTCAAACCCAGGTTCGAGGAATATTATCTGGTCTCTGGAATAGTGTTAATACCACATTCTCCCTGGAGGAAACAAAAAAAGTGAAACTTGGAAATGATACAAACCAATCTTAAATCATCTTGTATATCTGAAAGTGGAACTCTGGTATCTTCTAGTGTTGTAACTTTTTCTCCTCAACCTCTACCAGGAATCAGATATGTGCATTTTAGTGAATCCACAGTGTCTCTAAAGTACAATTGTTCTGCACTGGTTGTAATTTGGTTGAATGAACTTGCTGCATCATGTACGATCCGAAATTGAAATTAATGGCCAAGAGGTATTTCATTCAACGTCCAGACTGAGCTTGTTACAGGAAAATATAACCCGACCCCAGTGAGAAACAGGAATGTCAGGAATAGCCAATTCATTTGTAGCCTCAGACAACTCAGGCAAAATTCCTTTAGACTACCTCAGTGCTGACTCCTGTTGGCCTGCTGCAGCTCTGACATCTCACTCTAGCCATTCTGTTCACTAGTACTTCATGGTTTCAAAGCAGCTCAGATGTAGTTCCTTGGCTTGGATATTCTGAAAGGGGGTAATGAGTGCTGTGTGCTAGGGTTCTGCTCTGAATACCCATGAAACTGATTCACTTTATCACAAGTAGCTTCATTGAACAGCCTTCAACAGTGCTGAGGTAAATTCAAGAACATCAGGCATTAGGTAGAATATGTTGAAATTATGGAGAGTTCTGTGCACAGTTCAGACCATCACACAAGCCAAACTTCCATCCATGGACTCTATTTACACTTATTGCTGCAGAAAAGCAACCAATATCAAATATAATCTCTTCCATTAGGCAGATGATTCAAAAGCCGAAATACATGTACCAACAGATTAAAGAACAGCTTCTTCCTCACTGTTGTTAGATTGCTTTGAAATTAGCTAGGTCTATTCAGCAATGGTGAGCTTGCTTTTGTGCACCTCCTGTGCAGCTATAACCTTGTTTACCTTGCTGTGTTTAAATACCCCGTAATCCATATGTTCTTGTCTGTTGTGACCTGCCTGTACTGCACGTGAAACACAAGTACAGTGAAAAGGTAGGTACATGTGACAACAATAAATCAAACTATGTCAGGGCTTTTCCTAGTGAACCATCTTTCTCACACTCTAACTTCTCTTCCCCAACTTATCAGTTTCATTTATCCTCATTGTATTTTATTGACATTCTTGCAGATTTATGTTTGTTACTTAATCATGGATGCTAAATCCTCCTTAAAGAGCCTCTAGGATGAAGCTATGCTGACAGTTACCACAAATCCCCTTTAAATTATTAATGTTTCGACCAGAAACTAAACTGGACTACAAGAGCAGGCAAGAGACGAGGACTCCTGAAGCCAGTACCTCACTCCTGATTCCCCAGAACCTGTCCTCCATCTACAAGGCACAAGTCAGGGGTGTGATAGATTTCTCCACGCTTGCCTGGATGAATGCAGCTTCGACAACACTAAGGTTGACACCATCCAGGACAAAGCATCCTGCTTGATTGACACCACATTCACAAAACATCCACCACCGATGCTAGTTAGCAGCGTGTAAGCCACCTTCAAGGTGCATTGCATCAACTTACCAAGCTTCTTCAACCATACCTTCCTGTCCCTTGACAGCTAGAAGGACAAGGGCAGCAGATATATGGGGAAACAATTCCCAACAAGTTTCCCTCCATCACTCACCATTCTGACTTGGAAATTTATCATTGTGACTTCAGTGGCATTGGGTCAAATTCTTGAAATACCCAAACACTCCAGCTGTCCCTCTACCACACGGACTGCAATGTTCAAGTAAGAATCTCACCATCTTCTCCAGGGCAAATGGTGATGGGCAATAAAATGCTGGTCCAGCCAGCAACTAACTTCCCATAAACAAATTTTAAAAAACACAAGACCCAGCTGTCTGAAAGCAGCAACACAAGTGGATAAAGTGGTCAGAGATGTACAGCACAGAAACAGACCCTTCGATCCAACCCGTTCTATCCCAATCTAGTCCCACCAGCCAGCACCCAGCCCAGATACTTCCAAACCCTTCCTATTCATATATCCATCCAAATGCCTCTTAAAATGTTGCAATTGTACCAGCCTCCACCAGTTCCTCTGGCAGCTCATTCTATACGCATACCACACACAACAAAAGGTTGCCCCTTAGTTCTCTTATATCTTTTCCCTCTCACCCAAAACCTATGCCCTCTAGTTCTGGACTCCCCCATCCCAGGGAAAAGACTGCCTATTTAAACTAGCCATGCCCCTCAATTTTGTAAACCTCTATAAGGTCACCCCTCAGCCTCCGATGCTCCAGGGAAAATAGCCCCAGCCTGTTTTGCTTCTCCCTATAGCTCAAATCCTCCAACCCTGGCAACATCCTTGTAAATCTTTTCTGAACCTTTTCAAGGTTCACAACATCTTTCCAATAGGAAGGAGACCAGAATTGCATGCAATATTCCAACAGTGGCCTAACCAGTGTCCTGTACAGCCGCAACATGACCTCCCAACTCCTGTAAAATTGCCCGTAGTGTTAGGTAAGGGGTAAATGTAGGGGTATGGGTGGGTCCCGCTTCGGCGGGGCGGTGTGGACTTGTTGGGCCGAAGGGCCTGTTTCCACACTGAGTAATCTAATCTAATCTAAAGAAAAGCATACCAAACACCACCTTCACTATCCTATCTACTTGCGACTCCACTTTCAAGGAGCTATGAACCTGCACTCCAAGGTCTCGGATTAGATTAGATTCCCTACAGTGTGGAAACAGGCCCAATGGTCCACAAACACCCTCCAAAGAGTAACCTATCCAGACCCATTTCCCTCTGACTAATGCACCTGACACTATGGGTAGTTTAACATGGCCAATTCACCTGAAATGCACATCTTTGGACTGTGGGAGGAAACCAGAGCACCCGGAGAAAACCCACGCAGACATGGGGAGGATGTGCAAACTCCACACAGGCAGTCACCCAAGGCTGGAATCGAACCTGGGACCCTGGTGCTGAGAGGCAGCAGTGCTAACCGCTGAGCCACCGTTCAGCAACAGTCCCTAGGACCTTACCATTAAGTGTATATGTACTACTAAGATTTGCTTTCCCAAAATGCAGCACCTCGCATTTATCCGAATTAAACTCCATCTGCCACTTCAGCCCATTGGCCCATCTGGTCAAGATCCTGTTTTAATCGGAGGTAACCCTCTTCGCTGTCCACTACACCTCCAATTTACGTGTCATCTGCAAACTTACTAATTGTACCTCTGATGCTCACATCTAAATCATTTATGTAAATGACAAAAAGTAGAGGACCCAGCACTGATCTTTGTGGCACTTCACTGGTCATAGACCTCCAGTCTGAAAAGCAACCCTCAGTCTTCAACCTTTGAGCCAGTTCTGTATCCAAATGGCTAGTTCTCCCTGTATTCCATGAGATCCAACCTTGATAATCAATCTCCCATGGGGAACCTTGTGAACGCCTTACTGAAGTCCATATAGATCACATCTACTACTCTGCCCTCAGCAAACCTCTACTACTTCCTCAAAAAACTGAATCATGTTTGTGAGGCATGGCTTCCCACACACAAAGCCATGTTGACTATCCCTAATCAGTCCTTGCCTTTCCAAATACATGTACATCCTGTCCCTCAGGATTCCCTCCAACTTGTCTGAAGACCTACAGTAAGCTTGCCTTCATGGATCGGGGCGTTGATTATAAAGCTGGCAAGTCATGTTGCAGCTGCATAAACCTTTAGTTATAAGCTCATACAGACGTACAGCACAGAAACAGACCCTTCGATCCAACTCTGCGAAAGTGAGGACTGCACATGCTGGAGATCTGAGTCAAGATTAGAGTGGGGCTAGAAAGGCACAGCAGGTCAGGCAGCATCTGAGGAGCAGGCAAATCAACATTTCGGGCAGGAGACCTTCATCAGGAAAGATGAAGAGCTGCTGCCCGAAATGTCAATTTTCCTGCTGCTCAGATGCTGCCTGACCTGCTGCGCTTTTCCAGCACCACTCTAATCCTGACCTTCGATCCAACTTGTCCATGCCAACCAGATAGCCTAACCTAATATACTCCCATTTGCCACCACTTGGTCCATATCCCTCTAAACCCTTATTCATATACCCATCCAGATGCCTTTTAAATGCTGTAATTGTACCAGCCTCCACCACTTCCTCTGGCAGCTCGTTTCCATTCATGCACCATCCTTTGCATGAAAAAAATATTATCCCTTGGGTCCCTTTTATATCTTTCCCCTCTTAACCTGACCCTATGCCCTCTAGTTCTGGACTCCTGCACCCCAGGGAAAAAACCTTGTCTATTTACCCTATCCATGTCCCTCATGGCTTTATAAACCTCTATACAGTCACCACACAGCCTCCAACGCTCCAGGGAAAACAGCGTCAACCTACTCAGCTTCTCCCTATAGCTGAAATCCAAGTTTGGCAACATCCTTGTAAATCTTTTCTGAACCCTTTCAAGTTTAACATACTTCTGAGGAGACAAGAATGGCACACAATATTCCAAGAGTGGCCAAACCAACATCCTGTACAGCCACAACATGACCTCCCAACTCCTGTATTCAGTGCTCTGACCAATAAAAGAAAGCATACTAAATGCCATCTTCACTATCTATCCACCTGCAACTCCACCTTCAAGGAACTCTGAACCTGCATTCCAAAGTCCCTTTGTTCAGCAACACTCCCTAGGACCTTACCATTAAGTGTATAAGTCCTCCTCCGATTTTCTTTTCCAAAATGCAGCACCTCACATTAATCTAAATTAAACTCCATCTGCCCTCAGCCCATTTGCTCCATCTGATCAAGATTCCATTGTAATCTGGAGGTAATCATCTTCACTGACCACTACAATTCCAATTTCGGCGTCATCTGCAAACTTACTGACTATACCTCCTATGTTCACATCCAAATTGTTTATATAAAATGACAAAGTAGTGGACCCAGCATCAATCCTTGTGGCACACCACTGGTCACAGGTCTCCAGTCTGAAATGCAATCCTCCACCACCCTCTGTCTACCTTTGAGCCAATTCTGTATCCAAATGGCTAGCTCTCCCTGTATTCCATGAGATCTAACTTTGCTAACCTGTCTCCTATGAAGAACCTTGTTGAACGCCTTGCTGAAATCCACATAGATCACATCCACTGCTCTGCCCAAATCAATCCTCCTTGTTACTAATTCAAAAAATTCAATCAAGTTAGTGAGATGTGATTTCCACACACAAAGCCAGGACTTGTTTTTCCATGTAAATCCTGTCACTCAGGATTCCCTCCTACACTTGCCCACCACTGATTTCAGCTCACCAGTCTATAGTTCCCTGGCTTTTCCTTAACCACCTTTCTTAAATAATGGCACCACATTAGCCAGTCTCCAGTCTTCTGGCACCTCATCTGTGACTATTGATGATACACAACTCAGCAAGGGGCCCAGCAATCACTCCCCTAGCAGCACAGATTTATAGGGTACACCTGATCAGGTCCTGGGAATTTATCCATTTTTGTGTTAAGACATCCAGCACCTCCTCTATAACATGGGCGTTTTTCAAGATGTCACCATCTATTTCCCCACATTGTTTACTATGGAGAAGGACATGGATGACACACTGATGCAAAATGGTTGTTTCGTATCTCTCCCATCTCCTGCGCCTTCACACATAGGCTGCCTTGCTGATCTTGGAGGGGCCCTATTCTCTCCCTAGTTACCCTGTTGTCCTTAACGTATTTGTAAAAACCCTTCAGATTCTCCTTAACCCTATTTGCCAAAGCGCTCTCATATCCCCATGTTGCCCTCCTGATTGCCCTCTTAACTATACTCCGGCTGCTTTTATACTCTAAGGATTCACTCGATCTCTCCTGTCTCTACCTGTCATATGCTACCTTCTTTTCCTTAACCAAATCCTCAATTTCACCCATCATCCAGCATTCCCTATACCTGCCTGCCTTCCCTTTCACCCCAACAGGAATATACTATCTCTGGACTCTCCTTTTTGAAGGCTTCCTATTTTCCACCCATCGCTTCACCTGTGAACATCTGCCCCAAATCAGCTTTTGAAAGTTCTTGCCTAATACAATGACCTTCCTCCAATTTAGAACTTCAGCTTCTAGATCTGCTCTATCCTTTTGCACCACTATTTTAAAACTAATAGTACAAGGTCGCTGGCCCCAAAGTGCTCCCCTACTAACACCTCAATCATCTGCCCTGCCTTTCCTCCCAATAGAAGGTCAAGTTTTACACCTTCGAGAACATCCACATACTGATTCAGAAAATTTTCTTGTACACACTTAACACTATGGCAGTCCCAGTCTTTGTTTGAAAAGTTAAAATTCACTACTATAACCACCCTATTATTCTTAGGGATAACTGAAATTTCCATTAAACATTTGTTTCTCAATTTCCTGCTGACTATTAGGGGGTCAGCCCTTTCTTATTTCTCAGTTCCACCAAATAACTTCCCTGGATGGATTCCAAGGAATACCCTCCCTAACAAGTAGGAGTATGGAATGCACTGCCTACAACAGGAGTCCAGTAAGGGCACTTAAATGGTCATTTAATAAACAGTTGAGAATGGAATAGTGTATGATAGATAAGCTTCTAATTGTTGCACTGATCCGTAGAACCATCGAGGGTCGAAGGGCTAGTACTGCGCTGCGATGTTTTTTAAGTACAACAGTAATACTATCCCTTATCAAAAATGCCACTCCCCCTCTCACCACCTTTATCCTTGCTGTAGCATTGTACCCTGGAACAGTAAGCTACCAGTCCTGTCCACCCCTGAGCCACCTTTCTGTAGTTGGTATGATATCCCAGTCTCATGTTCCTAACCATGCCCCGCGTTCATCGGACTGCCCTGTTGGGTCTCTTGCATTGAACTAAATGCAGTTTAATATCAGTCCTACCTTGTTCTCTGCCTTGTTCCTTCTTGCCCTGACTGTTTGACTTGCTCCCTTTCCTAACTGTATCAGTCTCAGATTGATCTTTTTTCTCACTATTTCCCAGTGTCCCATTCCCACACCTTAATAGTTTAAATCCTCCCAAGCAGTTCTAGTAAATCTCTCTGCCAGTATATTAGTCCCCTTCCAATTCAGGTGTAATCCATACTTCTTGTACAAGTCAACTCTACTCCAGCAGAGATTCCAATGATACAAAAATGTCAACCCTTCTCCCATGCACCACCTCCTCAGCCACACATTCATCTGCTTTATTCTTCTATTCCTGCCCTCACTTGCTTGTAGCACCAGAATTAGAATGTAGATTATTACAGCACAGTTCAGGCCCTTCAGCCCTCATAGTTGCACCGACCTGTGGAACCAATCTGAAGCCTATCTATCCTATACTATTCCATTTTCATCCATATGTTTATTCAATGACCATGTCTTAAACTTGGTGAGTCTACTACTGTTGCAGGCAGGGGGTTTCATGCCCCTACCACTGAGTAAAGAAACTACCTCTGACATCTGTCCTATATCTAACATTCCTCAATTTAAAGCTTTGACTCCTCATGCTAGCCATTATCATCTGAGGAAAATGGCTGTCACTGTCCACCTGATCTAGCTGATTATCTTGTATGTCTCAATTAAGTCACCTCTCAACTTTCTCTCGAATGAAAACAGCCTCATGTCCCTCAGCCTTTCCTCATAAGATCATCCCTCCATACCAGGCAACATCCAAGTAAATTGTTTGTGAACCCTTTCCAAAGCTTTCAAGTCCTTCCTGTAATGTGGTGACCAGAACCGTACTCAATACTCCAAGTGCGGCCGCATTAGAGTTTTGTACAACTGCAGAAACTCCAATACTCTCACAATAAAAGCTAACACTGTATGCCTTCTTAACCTTATCAACCTGGGTGGCAACTTTCAGGGATCTATGCACATGACACAGATCTCTCTGCTCATCTACACTGCCAAGAATCTCACCATTAGCCCAGTGCTCTTTATTCCTGTTGCTCCTTCCAAAGTGAATCACCTTACACTTTTCCACATTAAACTCCATTTGCCACCTCAGTCCAGCTCTGCAGCTTACCTATGTCCCTCTAACCTGTGACATCCTTTGAAACTGTCCACAACTCCACTGACCTTAGTGTCATCCGCAAATTTACTAACCCAAGCTTCAACACGTTGTTCCAGGTCATTTATAAAAATGACAAACAGAGTGGTTTACTCTTCAAAGGGTCGGTGTGGACTGGTTGGTGCAGATATAGTGGGCCAAAGGGCCTGTTCCTATGATGTACTGTTCTATAATATATGCCCAATAAAAACTAAGCTTGTTAATTTGACTGTCCTTATCTATATGAAGATTAAGATCCTCAATAATGAACACATGGAACTTTGAACAAAGCTCCAATAATTTCATAGAATCATATCATGGAATCCCTACAATGTGGAAGCAGGCCATTCAGCCCAGTGAGTCCACACCAACCCTCCGAAGTGCATCCCACCCAGACCCAACCCTGTATTTCCATTGGTTAATTCACCTAGGCGACATATCCCTGGACACCACGTGACAATTTACCATAGCCAGTCCATCTAACCTACACATCTTTGGATTATGGGAGGAGACTGGAGCACCCAGCAGAAACTCAGCAGGTACGGGAAAAATGTGCAAACTCCACGTGGTGCAAAGAAAAAGCCTGTTTTGGCTGGGAAGTAATCCCATCACCTTGATTGTGGGAATCATTCTTTTATGTAATTAACAGAGCCATCATGAGATGTTTTCAACTTGTTTTCTGCACAATGGAATAGCTGGTGTGGCCAGCCAGGCCACCTGAAAGAATTAACTTATGAAGAACAATAATAAACTGATTAAAATATGCTGGGAAATAGAACCCAACCTTGACCAAAGTGATTGTGTCAATCCGTAGTAGAAAGACAGAACTGCAGATGCTGGAGATCCGGTTTGAGCGCGTGGTGCTGAAAAAACGGTGAGGCAGCATCTGAGGAGCAGGACAAGCGACATTCCAGACATAAGCAAGGAATGAAAATGTCAATCCACATTCTGCAGAATCTAGACAGACTGCATCTGCCCAGAGTTTGCAAACAAACTTGACAGCTGCAGACCCTGCAAAACACATCTGACCTTGGAGTTGAATGGGACAATGGAATGTCATCCTCTGGACAATCAGGAGCTTCGGATCATTCACTAGACACGGAGGCAACTAGCCACCTTATTTGGAGGCTGTGTACAATCCAGCACCTCCTGTAATGGCCACCCTGCCAATGTGCCAACACCTGGTTGTCTGATTGATCAGGGCAGGAACTCAAGCATAACCACTGAAAGAGAAGACATCACCACGTGGTGCCTGACCAAGTTCAAGTGTGATGGTATACAATCATACAAGGCTAAGTTAAAGAATAAGATAGTTTGTAATGTTTGTTTATAATAATTGTTCTAATATTAATTGCATTCAATAAATGCATATTATTGTTTGTAAGAGTTGACTCAGTTCTTTTGCTAAATATAAGAATTTAAACAATGTTGCAAGTACAGCACTGGAAAAGTACGAAAGTGACAGCACATAACCAGAATAGCATTAATATCAAGGGACTTTGTTCTACTCATTGGACTTTGCCGGTTGGACTGAATTTGAGACCAGGGCTGTGGACATTTATCATCAAACTGGGGTCCATTAGACCAGGACTGTGGAATCTGAGCTTAACCTCCAAATGCCAGCTGTCCACAGTCCCAGCATGCAGGTAGTAATTTGCATATATGTAAAGTGGTTTGAATTAATACATGTATGAACAAATGTATTAAGTAGATTAAGGTAATAAAATAATAATATATAAATTAGCTTGCAGAGCTCAAAGGTTTGTTTTCAGACATTGTCACCATACTAGGTATCATCAGCGAATGTCTCTGGTGAAGGGCTGGTGGTATGTCCCACCTCTATTTATAGGTGGAGGTAGATAGGGTTGAAATTGGTGTTTATTTATGGAGTTCTGCTTAGAATACCATGTCTAAGAATTCTTATGCATGTCTGTTTCACCTAAGGATGTAGGTTTGTGGGCTACCATGATGCCAAGGGGTTTGAGTAGTCTAAAAGTCATTGCTGATAAGTCTGATGTAAAGGTAACATGACTATAGTTTTGGTTGTATAGTGTCTGCTTGTTTGGGTTTGAGGAAAATCAGCAGATTGAGTTTATTGGGTAGCCATTTTTCTTGAAAACATTGTATAGATAGATATTTTTCTTCTGCTATTAGTAGTTCTTGGGTGCAGCAGTGTGATATATTCTGTTGAAAACAATTACCTGCAGACAAGGGACATACGACCATTATTTTGAAAAGATTTTTTTTTAAAAAGTCATTTAAAAAAGGGCTTTTGCCCAAAACATTGATTCTCCTGCTCAGATGTTGCTTGACCTGCTGTGCTTTTCCAGCACCAGTCAACTCTAATCTCCAGCATCAAGTGCTCACTTTCACCTTGTAAAACAAATCAGACTCAAAAAGACAAATGCTCTGCTTGCAGATACAGACATTTACCAGCAGGTAGCAATGGACCCAGCCCCACAGCTATTAAACAGAATCTCAGCCTTTTTAACAGCACTTTAAAAAATCAGGAGAATTGAACTTTCAAAAACATGAAACCAGATGGATCCAACACACCACACTTCTATGGATACCAACCAGGGCACTGCATTTCTCTCCTTTCCTCCCCCCCCACCACCACCACCACTCCACCCGTCTCCCTACCTGATACACCAACATAGACTAGCCAAAGAAACCTAAAACACCTAATTGAAGATTCACATCACTCCATTCACTCCACCCAAGAATTCCTGAACACCAAAGACACCAAGACAGAAGAGGACAAAATAACAGTCTCCTTTGACATTACAGCCCTTTTCACATTGGCCTGGCCAAAGAAACACTGGCATCACTACTAGGAAAACCAGGACCACAAGCACCAGACAGCACCAACTTCATCCGCAAAGACAACATCCTCAAGCTAGTGGACCTGTGTTTCACCACCTACTTCACATCCAATAACAAAATCTCCAAACAAGTCAACGGAACACCTATAGGATCCCCAATATCAGGGCTCATAGCAGAAGCAGTAATGCAGAGACTTGAACAAGCTGCCCTCCCATCTATCCAACCCAAACTTTGGGTCTGCTACGTAGATGACACCTTTGTCATCACAAAAATGGAACAAAAACACACTACATCAACAATATCCTGATAGGCAAGAGAACATACTTCCATTCCTCGACATGACAGTTGAACATAGAGATCTTCAAACCAGTATCTACAGAAACACCACATGGACCAAATACTTAAGAGAAGCAATCATCCCAACACCCACAAATGGAGCTGCATCAAGACATTTCAACAAGCCACATCACACAGCAGCACCTAAGAACTACAAAAAGCAGAACAAAAATATCTATACAATGTTTAAGAAAACAGGTACCCAATAAATACAATCCACCAAATTTCTCAAACAAACCCAAACAAGCAGACAACGCAACCAAAGAAATAAGATAATGGTTGACTTTAAAGTCTATTTTAATTTAAACTTGGAAAATTTAAAAAAGTTAAAAGTTCAACAGTCTGAGTCCTCTGCTTAGCTCAGACTCCAGGAGGCCTCAGCTACCTGTTTGACACTTCCACCGCAGATAGCTGGGGAGCTTCCTCACCACTGTTCCACTTTGGGCTATGATGCTATAGCTGTTGCTGAAGCTGCTACCTCTCCAATCTCCTTCAGTGCATCAGGAACATGCCCAGGCAGGAACCACACTGAGCTGAGACGCTGCCACAAACTGCCAAGAGACCAGGCCAAGACGTCACAAGCCACCAAGAGGCCAGTCTGAGACCCACCATGAGCCACTGAGGGACCAGACTGAGAGCCAGAGACATGAGGCCAAGATCCACTGTGAGCCACAGAGACCAGGCAGAGACCCACCACAAGGCCAACAAGTGAGAATCCAGGATGGTGTGTTGCCTCCCTGGTGTCAGGGTCAAATATGTCTGAGCCTGCACAGGATATTCTGAAGGAGGAGGGTAAGCAGTCAGAGGTCATGGTCCATATTGGTACTACCAACAAAGGCAGAAAAAGGAGATAAGGCACTGCAAAGGGAATTTAGGGTGTTAGGTGGGAAATTGAAAAATCGGACTGATCAATTTGTAATCTTGGGATTACCCCATGTGCCACATGCTATTATCAGGGAGTTGCAATACTGATTAAGGAGAATGTCACAGCTGTACAAAGGATGGACGTCTTGGAGTGATGTGGGGAAATATCAGTAGAACTTAGCAGTAAGAACTATGCAGTCACTATGGAGTTAAACTATAGGCCTCCCAATAACCAGCAGGATTTAAAGGAACAGATATGTAAGCAGACCATGGAAAAATGTTAAACACCACAGTTGTAGTTGTGGGTGATTTTAATTTCCCAAAATGTTGTCTGGGGTTCCCTTAGCAGCAAGAGCTTAGAATTCGAGGTGCAACCAGGAGGGATTCTTGAATCGAAATGTAGATAGTCAAACTCAGGAAAGGCTGTAGAAGACCTGGTATTGGGGAATGAGCCTAACCAGGCGAGTGAAGTTGCACTGGGGGGTGAATTTTGGAACAGTGATCATAATTCCATTAGTTTTCAGATAGTTATGGAAAAAGGATAAGACTGGCCCTTGGGTGAAAATGCTCAATTGGAGCAAGGCTAACAGCAGTATTAGCTTGGAACTGAAAAATATTTTATGGGGGTGGGTAATCAGTTTGAAGGTAAATCCACATCCAACATGTGCTTGTCTTTTAAAGGTCAGTTGACCAGAGTTTATAACCAGCATGTTCCTGTGTGGAAGAAAGGAGAGGATGGCAAGATTTGAGCGCCTTGGATGATGAGAAACATTCTAAGTTTAAAGGAAAAGGAAAAATGTTAGATTTAAGAAACAAATCAAAGGCAGCCTTTGAGTATAAAGGAAACAAGAAAGAAATGTAAAGAAAATAGGAAGGATAGAAGGTCATAAATGTCCTTGGCAAGTAGAATCACAAGGTATTTATATATACAGAGCACAAGGGTAACTGGGAAAAAGCTATGTCCAATCAAGTACAAGGAGGGAATTTACATATGGAACCAGAGGAAGTAGTTGAACACCTTGAGTACTTTGCATTAGTATTCACAAAGGAGAAACATGGATGATGCCAAGTTTAAAGCAGCATTTGTTGATATTTTTAAAGCATGTAGATATTAAAGGTGGTGGTGCTGGTGTTGGGTAACCTGAAACATTACAGTAGATAAATCCCCAGGGCCTGATGGGAATCTATCCCAGAATACTGAAGGAAATTAGAAAAGATCGCCAAGGCCTCAACAGATCTTCACACCCTTTTTAGTAGCTGGCAAGCTACCAGAACACTGGCTTCTGGTGAGGACCACAGGGATAATCCAGGAAATTTTAGGTCAATGAGCCTTAAGTCAATTTTAGGGAAATTCAGGGAGAAGATTCAGAGGAACAGGATTTACTTGCAGTTGGAAAAGGATACTTAAGGTGGGCTGACAAGCCTGCTCCTGTACTCAATATGCAAGCATGTTGGAGGGGATTGCTAGAACTTTATTTTCTAGCTCAAAGTTGCTTAACACAAGTTCATTTGAGTAACATCTACTGACTAAGATTCTGCAACCGTTTGAGGATTTCTAAATATTTTGTTAAAACATGTTTATTTAACCATGGTTTAGTAACAGATTTAAGAATATGTCAACATTTTGCTTTGTTGGAAATGTTGTTTTGAATGTGTATAACTTGCTTATATCAAGTTATGCATTTTAGTAACTTGCAAAGTGATTTTAAGAACACCTGCATTTTGGAGCTGGAACTGGTTTTACTTGCAGACAGCTGCTTATCTCACTGAGTTACGTACTTTAGTCACATGCAGATTAAGAGTATATCAGCATGGAGGGAATGACTACTAGATTGATTTTGTTGCACAAAGTTGTGTAGCTCACTTTAGAAATCACATCAGATTAACAAAATGCTAGTACACTCTTAATGATAGCAGGAACTTTTGATTTGCTGATTAAAGTTGCTTATCTCAGTTATACATTTTTATAACAGACTTGAAGATGGCCACCTTTGGGAGAATTATTGAAGTGTGATGCTGACAAAGTCAGGATTGCTGAAAGTGTTGATTCAGTTGCACAACTTGCTCATGTCGAAACTTTATTGCTGGAACAGCACAGCAGGTCAGGCAGCATCCAGGGAACAGGAGATTCGACGTTTCGGGCACAGGCCCTTCAGGAATGAGCAGAGTGTTCAGCAGGAGAAGATAAAAGGTAGGGAGGAGGGACTTGGAGGAGGGGCATTGGAAATGTGATAGGTGGAAAGAGGTCAAGGTGAGGGTGATAGGTCAGAGTAGGATGGAGGCAGAGAGGTCAAGAAGACGACTGCAGG
>NW_025215381.1:736257-755878 GCF_004010195.1 Chiloscyllium plagiosum
ATCCCTCCAGTCCGGCACCGCCTTCCTGACCTGCAGTCTTTTTCTTGACCTCTCCGCCTCCATCCTACTCCGACCTATCACCCTCACCTTGACCTCTTTCCACCTATCACATTTCCAACGCCCCTCCTCCAAGTCCCTCCTCCCTACCTTTTATCTTCTCCTGCTGAACACTCTCTGCTCATTCCTGAAGGGCCTGTGCCCGAAACGTCGAATCTCCTGTTCCCTGGATGCTGCCTGACCTGCTGTGCTGTTCCAGCAATAAAGTTTCAACTTTGATCTCCAGCATCTGCAGACCTCACTTTCTCCCCCAACTTGCTTATGTCACCAAGTTATGCATTTTGGTAGTCTACAGATGTTAAGAATATACTAAAGAGAATTGGTGGAACTTAATTTTCTGGTATACTTGCTTAATTCAACAAAGTTTACCTTAAACCTCAAATGTTAGCATATGTTGCAAATTTCCATTTCTACACAAAGTGGTTTATCTCACCTAGTTACACATCCACCTAACCATTAAGTGTGCCAGAAATTGAGATTTCCTTGGAGTTAGTTATCTCTATCTTACACATTTTATTGACATTTACAAACAATCATGAACTCTACCCGATGAAGAAACAGCACTTTGAAAGCTTGAAATTTCAAATTAACCTGTTGGACTATAACCTGTGTTTTGTGACTTCTGACTTAGTCCACCCGAGTCTAACACTGGTACCTCCACATCAAGAACATACCAACATTGGAGAGAGTTAAACCTGTTGGACTATAACGATGTGTGATTTATAACATTGGAGAGGTTTGTTACAACTGGATTTCCTTGTGCAAAGTTGCTTATCTCTTAAGATGTTAAAATGCAAACCAACGTTTTGGAAAGTTTCACGAAAAATGTTACAAAGTTGTCTCACTAAGTTACACATTTTATTAACAGATGAATTTGCTAGTATTCTGGAGAAAATTGCTAGAAAGATTTAATTTGTTGTGCAAAGTGCTTAATTCTGGAATTGTGTCAATGGTTCCAATAATTCACCTACTGCTAGAGTCTCTTACTGTAAAAATAGAGAAACTTTGCCTTCCTCCAGTCTGGATCGAAGCATTAAATGAAGGCATTCTGTACACTTTCAAAATTCAGATATGAAGACTCCAGGAACAGCAGGACTTCAATCTTACCCCAATGAGGCATGACACTGCTTTTGAAGGCTGTGTGTTCAAGGACTGCCACCCAGCTCATCTTATTCCATCAAAACTATCCAATGAATTTAAATTGACCAGTAAATTTTCAAAAAAGGGAACCAGTGTTTAACAGATATTTTGATAGGTCCATAAATAGGAAAGGTTGAAAGATATGGGCCAAGCACAAACAGGTAGGATTGTTTAGTTCAGGATTATGGTCAGCATGGACTGCTTAGACCAAAGGGTCTACTTCCATGCTGTATGCTTGACTCCATAAATACTTGAAGGCTGAAAGATTTGCAAGACTATGGGGATACCCTATCCTACATTTACCCCTGACTAATGCACCTAACCTACACATCCCTGAACACTGTGGGCAATTTAGCGTGGCCAATTCACCCTAACCTGCACATCCTTGGATTGTTGGAGGAAACCAGAGCAAACCCACGCAGACAGTTGCCAGAGGCTGGAATCAAACCCTGGCACTGAGCTACTGTACCACCCTGCTGTCCAACCAGTTTAAAACAGCCAAATGAACAGATCTAGGATGCAAACCAGCTGATCTTTAGCAAGCAGTTTTTTATTGCACATCACCCTAAATCAGCACATGAACAAAGTAAATCCAAATCATGCAAACTGTGCAGTGTCCAGGACAAAGTGTCATGTATACAAAGTCTTCCAAGGAAGGAAAAACATTTTAGAAATCCAAGTGCTGTTAAATCAGAAAGAAAATATCCCAAAAGTCAGGGTCACAACATACATTACGGCTGTCCAAGTTTGTTTCACCCTATACCCACAATCTTAAGAGTTTCAAGTGCAGTTAGCAAAACCTGTAGCAGAAAAAAAAAGTCAGTCAGCGTTGTTTTTTTGTTAACAGCAAGAACTTTACCAACATACACTGAATCCAATTCAGACAGACAAAACAAAGTTAGGACAAGAGGTAATTGCTGCAGCTAGGATAGTGTTTTATGGGAGATGTCTAAGGAAAAGAAATTCTGAAGTCCCTCGTAGCCGGAGGTGTGGTCACCAATGGAAGTCAGGGGGATGCACAAGAAGCTAGAGTTTGATAGGTTGTAAGAGATTGCAAAGTAGGTTGGAGTCAAGAGACAGTGAGGTCTGCAGATGCTGGAGATCAAAGTTGAAACTTTATTGCTGGAAGAGCACAGCAGGTCAGGCAGCATGGAGATGTCTAAGGAAAAGAAATTCTGAAGTCCCTCGTAGCTGGAGGTGTGGTCACCAATGGAAGTCAGGGGGATGCACAAGAAGCTAGAGTTTGATAGGTTGGAAGAGATTGCAAAGTAGGTTGGAGTCAAGAGACAGTGAGGTCTGCAGATGCTGGAGATCAAAGTTGAAACTTTATTGCTGGAAGAGCACAGCAGGTCAGGCAGCATCCAGGGAACAGGAGATTCGACGTTTCGGGCACAGGCCCTTCTTCAGGTTCCTGAAGAAGGGCCTGTGCCCGAAACGTCAAATCTCCTGTTCCCTGGATGCTGCCTGACCTGCTGTGTTGTTCCAGCAATAAAGTTTCAACTGGAGTCAAGACCACAGGAGGTGCAAATTAAAGAGGCCAGCAGCACATTGTGGATGGACTGAGACTCATGGATAAGGAGAAATTAAGACAAATTGAAGTGCAAAAGAAAACAAAATGAAGCCCAACTGGAATAAAGCAGCTAGATGAGCTTTTCAGCAACACATGGACGCAGAAAGGGGGAGATGGGAGACATAGCAGTAATGGAGGTCAAAATGCTGCAGTCTGAATGTGAAAGTCAGCTGAGGGACCAAGGTTCTGAAAGTGCTGGTTCAATGGCCAGCAGAGAATGGAGTTTAGAGCAAGTGTTGAAAGCAGCAGCTTTAAACTTCAATATTTAAAAATCAAATTTTCTGATCCATCCAGATCATGTTCAGTAGAAACTAATTTCACAGCTGGTCTGTAATGTGACAAAATAAATAGCTACTGTGTTGATCCTATTGTAAGACTTGTCAAACACTCAGGCTTACCATTTTAATCTGGGCACCTTCATCTCAGGCATGGCTTTGCTCCTGATCTGTTTTCATACTGGGAGCTATGCCAAACTGGTCTGGCACAGGATCTGTTATCTGCAGAGGGAGAGTAATGAAATTAAACTCACCTGCAATATCCAACATTTCCAAACTCTGAACATAAGGTTGGGGGTTGTAGATGGAAAGGTGTGCATGTTTGCAACCTTTGTCAAGTTGAGACAAAACACGTTCAGAAAGGGACCATGAGTCAAGTGGCCTCCACCTGCATTGTATCAATGATTCTGCAAGAAAGGAAACTTGCTAGTCTTCCTGTCAAAAGAGACTGCAGAAATAAGCATTTGAGGAACTGAGATGTGGGAGGGGGGGGGGTGGTGATGAAAGCAGAGGTGGAAGGGGTATGCAAATTTAAGGCTGTCCAATTTTTGGATGGGTCAAGAGTGTGGTACTGTGTGGTACACAGGTCAAGCAGCATCCAAGGAGCAACAAATCAACATTTCAGGCATAAGCCCTTGATCAGGGAACATCGATTCTCCTGCTCCTGATGCTGAGGAACCTGCTGCGCTTTTTCAGCATATACTGATCTCCAGCATCTGCAGTTATTACTTTCCACTGATGTTTAGATGGGGACTATGAAAGAAAGTTTCAGGGATCTATCCAATTATGAGGAATTTTGACAAATAAATGGGCTGAATGGTTTCATGTCAATGTAATAAATATTTTAAAATCCAATCTCTCAACAGCTCTAACATTATCCTAGCAGGAAAAACTAAAACCAATGGGCTTTTTTCTCCAAAGAGGAAAGACTGGCGTGAGTTGATTAATGTTTTAAAATGAAGTGTTTGTGATATCTTCACATCTGCCCTGTTTCCACTTGAGACAGGGGGGTGGGGGAGGAGAAGACCAGAATTGGGTCAGACAGTAGCTAATAACTCCCATGGATTCAGGAGAAATTTCTTTACCCTAAGTGGGGGGTATGTGGCACTCCCTTCACCAAAATGTGACTCAACTCACAGCAGACCTAAGGGGCAGCTTTTTCACTCAGAGGGTGGTACGTGTATGGAATGAGCTGCCAGAGGAAGTGGTGGAGGCTGGTACAATTACTACATTCAAAAAGGCATCTGGATGGGTATATGAATAGGAAGTGTTTAGAGGGATATGGACTGAGTGCTGGCAGATGGGACTAGATTAATTTAGGATTTCTGGTCAGCACGGATGAGTTGGATCAAAAGGTCAGTCTGTGCTGTACATCTGTGACAGGAGTGGGAGGGACAAATGTCAACACATTTGAAGTGGAAGCAGGACTGACATGAGGGAGAAAGGAATGAAGTGATATGCCAGTAAGGGGCATGAGTAGAGATACAAGCATGAAGCAAATGAGCCTCAATATAATGGGGTGGCATGGTGGCAGTGGTTAGCACTGCTGCCTCAGTGCCAGAGACCTGGGTTCAATTCTCACCTCCGACAGCCATCCGTGTGGAGTTTGCACATTCTCCCAGTGTCTGCATGGGTTTCCTCCAGGTGGCTTCCTCCCACAGTCCAAAAATATGCAAGTCAGGCGAATTGGCCATGCTAAATTTCCCATAGTGTTAGGTGAAGGGGTAAATGTAGGGGAATGGGTCTAGGTGGGTTGCTCTTCGGAGGGTCAGTGTGGACTTGTTGGGCCTGCTTCCACACTATGGAATCTAACCTAATCTATTGCTATGCTGAGCATTCCAATTAGATCTGCCAAGAGACATCTGCCAAAAGAAACAGGAAAAAAAGTGGATTGACTTGTACAAAAAAGTCAATACATTCTAAAATTCAGGCATGATCAGACAGGCCTTGAGGTGGAGTAACACAAAGGGAGGCCAGTTGAGGAAGTGCAAAGTTAGCAGGATAGGTGTCATGATGGAACAGTCGCTGAAGGTTGTCATGCAGGCAGAGAGGAAAGCTAATGGTGTGCTGGCTTTCATAGTAAGAGGTTTTGGAGTATGGAATACAGATGTCTTGCTGCAGTTATATAGGGCCTTGGTGAGACCACACCTTGAATGCTTATTCAGTTTTGGTCTCCTAGTCTGAGAATGGACCTTGCTATTGGAGGAGTCCAGCAAAGGTTCACCAGACTGTCTCCTGGCATGGCAAGACTGACATGAGGAAACATTTAGAAAGATGGGGGGGTAGAGAAAAGGGTCTCAAAATCCTGATGTCACTAGACAAGCTAGATGCAGAAACATGTTCCTGATGTTGTGGCAGTCCAGAACAATGGGTCAGTCTAAGAATAGAGGTAAGCCATTTAGGACTGAGAAGAGGAAGAATTTCACTCAATTGTGAACTTGTGGCTTTCTCCCACAGGAAACTGTTCAGGCCAGATAAATTCAAGGAGCTGGATGTGGTGCTTGCAGCTTAAGGAATGAAGTAGTATGGTGAGGAAGCAGGAATACGATGCTGAAACTTTATGATCAGCTGTGATTGTATTGAATGTGGTGTCAGCTCAAAAAAGGACTGTTGAACAGCTTACTTTGTTGGATAGACAGTGAGCAGGGAGATCTTGTATTTAAGATTGTGAAAAGCAGGAGCAACAGCTGGCAGGAGAGATGCACAGGGAGACCTAAGGAGCTATGAGGGTGTTGCATTTGACCAAAAAAGACAAACAGATAATACAGTCTTTAAAATTGTATTATCCCTTGCCCAGTGTTTAGGGCTCTGCAGTCAGCATTCAAATGCAAAGTTTGAAGGACAGCAGAGTTAGCAATGCATATGGAATCAGCCTCAGGTATTAGGTTCAGGAGACAAAAACAAACATTACATTGGGCCATAAAGATTTGGTTTGGCCCAACTGCAACATTTGGTCAGACCTTAAGATTTGAGGTCTGCCAGGATACAGAAGATTTCCTAGAATTATCTAGAAATGAAGGAGTCTGTAAGAATGGATGAGTTAGGCCAAAGAGCCCCATTTCCACACAAAAGTTATGGCTGGGTTTAGTGACAAGGTTGCTTTGGAGAAGTTGAGCTTGTAGTCAGAGTGAAAGAAATTGAGGGGCTGTGTAGGCAGTGACAAGTTTGGATAAACCAGACAAAAAACTGTTCCCATTCATTGTACAAATATCACAGACTTAAGCCAAGATATGGCAAGGAGATGATTGAGGTCGAAGGAATTTTACAGCAAATGATCTGGAACTCAATGCCTAGGAAGGGGCTGGAAACAGACCATGAACAATGTCAAAAGGAGATAGGAAATAAAAATTTGCAGGAGCTGAGGAAACTAAATGGCTCTACAAAGCAGGCACTCTATGGGCTGAATGGCTGTGCTGCAGTGACTGGCTATCACTCGGGCAGTACTGAAGAAACACTAAACTTTAAACATTGCCAACCCCAAAAAGATGCTTACATTGAGAAGTTGAGTTTCTGTAGACTCCTGGGTCATGACATTTTGTGGTTCTGTGCTCACTACTGTGGAGGCAGCCTCTGTTGAAACTGTAAGTTCTTTAGTCACCTGCATTTCTGGAAGAGCCGTGACTGGACCTGGGACAGGAACAGGAAGTGTTTCTGAAGCTCCTTCAATTAAGGTCCCAGAGACTGAACTGTCAGTTGGAGTATCCTTCTGTTCCTTTTAGGGAAGATTGCAAAACAGACATTACTCAAGTCCTCGGAGTAAGGCCTGACCTGAAATTTTTCTCAAGTAACTTAGTACCCAAATATAATCAAACAGAATCACCATATCATGAGATTGATTCACCCTTAAACAAGATCATGCCAAAATAAAAAGGGAGTGTTAAAATGGTTTCATTTATATATCTGAGCTCTCACTATGTATTAATACACATGTGGTTAAAGGAGCTAGACAAGGCAAATCACTCAATTTGTTGGTCAAACTGGTGTACAGGAAGATCCCACGAACAGCTAATATTTAGCTGCTTGTTTGCTTGTGATGGCAAAGGAATCTCACCATCCACCTAGCCCTCAAATCAGTTTGGAAAATATTATAGCCTACACAGCCATTGAACAACTGGGTCCATGCCAGTGCTTCTGCAGCATAATCCTCCCAACCTCTCATCTCACCCAGTATGCTGTTTTAGTTTATCAAAACTCCCTTCAATACTATGCCCCTTGACTCTGGAAGCAAGTCCCCCATTCTCCCCACAATCCAGGTGAATACCTTTCTGAATTCCTGACAGTCTTGTATGACACGGATTCTGTCAGCCACTGTTTATACTGACCAACCACTAAACTATACTAATCCATTTACCTATACTTGGTCCATGTCCTATGTCTTTACATAGGAAGTGCTCATCCAGATGCTTAAATGGTGCCAAATGATTTTCTGCCTGGATAGCTCTTGTGAAGTGAGCAGTTGATTAAACATGCTATTCTCTGCATCATTGATTCCCCAGAGAGACCACCTGCAGCTGATGGCCTAAAGTCCTGAGGCAAAGTCAAAAAGTGATTGTCCTCATGTCCAGCAGACCAAGGATGAAGGCTTTACAGTTGAGGCAGTTGTCCACAGCTACAGAAAAATAAAAACTTTTCATCTTGCACTAACAAACATGACCCAATTTAACTACCATAGACAAAGCATTCTTTTTGGGGCCCTCAGATGTGGTAGTGTTTCTAACTCTAAACTGAGGGGCCTGGATTCAAAGGTCCCACCTGCTCCAGAGGTGAACATCTGAACAGGTGGATTAGAAATGTAAGATTGTTGATTGGCAGAGGATTTGGCAAAGTGAACCTTCTCACTGGTCAAAAATAACTAGCCAGCCCTGCACAAAAACAGTTACAAGTTGCATTATCCCTCATTAATGAATGATGTTTGATACAATATTCATATTCATGTGTAGACTGAAGTCCCTAGTTGAATGCAGTTTGAACTGACCAAATGGTTTGAATTGCTATAGCCAGCCCTTTGTATTTAAAGTACACTGAAGGACAGCTTCATACATGCAAAGACTACAGAGCCTACATTCATGCAGTCCAATGTTGCAACTTTAGACAGGCTGAAGGGAGCCACATGTGTACATTAGTATGTTAACACTATTTTCTGAATCTATGAATATAAAACTGAATAGACTAGTGAGCTGAGCAGGGCATTACCAAAAACATTTCAATCTGGTCAACATGGACAAGTCAGACCAAAGGGTGTTTCCATGTTTTATATTTCTATGAAGAGCTATTCCAGAAGAGATGGGTAAATTGGGAAGACTAACGAGGCAAGCAATTACACTAATAGTAAGAATCTGGAAAGTTTAAAAATCAGAAGGACCTTGGCATACATTTCAATAGATCCCTCAAGATAGCAGGGCACTTACATAAGATGGTTAAGGCAGTATATGAGATATTTATCTTTAGCAGGGATGTAGAATACAGAGCAGAGAGGTGAATTGTATTTGTTAGATCACAATAGGAGGACCATATCGAGACACCACAGGATGTGATCGAGAAAGATTGATTGTACTAGAGGGCAGAGGAGATTCACCAGGATGCTACCTCAGCTGGAGTGTCTGAACAAAGAAAATTTACAGCCCTTGACCTTCCAAGCCTGAGCCAATCCAAATCTATGTCTAACCTTGTCACCCAATTCCTAAGCATTTGTATCCCTCCGCTCCCCACCTACTCATGCATCTGTCCAGACAGATCTCAAATGAATCTACCATGCCTGCCTCTACTATGTCTGCTGGCAATGCATTCCAAACACCCACCACCCTCTGTGAAGTACTTGCTGCATGTATCCCCCTTAAACTTTCCACCTCACCTTGAAAGCGTGACCTCGTTATTGAATCCTTCATCCTGGGAAAAAGCTTATCTCTATCCACCCTGTCTATACCCTTCATGATTTTGTAAACCTCAATCAGGTCACCCCTCAACCTCCTTTTTTCTTAAGGAACCTAACCTACTCAACTTCTCTAAATAAGGGGCCGAACCAATGTCCTGTATAATTTTAACATGACTTGCCAGCTCTTATACTCCATACCCTGTCCAATGAAGGACAACATACTATATGCCTACTTGACCACTATCCACTTGTGCAGTAACTTTCAGCTGCTAGTGGACCTGCACTCCCAGATCTCTGCTCAACCTTTCCCCAGGCTCTTCCATTCATTGTATAACTTGCTCTAGAATTAGTCTTGCCTAAATGCATCACCTCATTTGTTTGAATTGAAATCTATCTGCCACTTTTCCACCCAACTCTCCAGTCTATCTACATCCTCCTGTATTCAACAGTCCAGTATGCTTTCTGCTACTCCAATCTTGATGTCATCTGCAAACTTGCTGATCATACCAACAGCACCCTCTTCCAGATCATTTATGTACATCTCAAATAACAGTGGCCCCAACACTGACCCCTGTGGAACACCATTGGTCACCTTTCTCCATTATTAGTGATGGTCACGGTCTGGCATTTGTGTGGCCTGAATATTACTTGCCACTTGTCAGCCTGTCTCCTGTTGCTCAACCACTTCATTATTCCCCTAGCTAGAACACCCTGCACACCATGTGACTTCACATTCTCCATTAGTCTACCATGGGGAACCTTAAAGGCCTTACTAAAATTCATGTATATGACATCAACTTGGTCACTTCCTCGAAGAACTCTATCAAGTTGGTAAGGCACGATCTCCCCTCTACAAAACCATGTTGCCTTTCACTGAAAAGCCCCTTCCCTCAGACTATTGACATACTGCTCTCAACCTTTCCTGGATGCTTCATACAAATGCTACTCCATCCAGACCTCTGACACCAAGTGTACCCCAGTCAATGTTGGGAAAATTAAAGTCTCCCATCACCACTACCGATTGCCTCTACATCTTTCCATAAATCTGTTTACCTATTTGTTCTTCACCTCATGCTCACTGTTGGGAGGCCTGTAATACAGCCCCAATGTGACTGCACCCTCTATTTCTCAGCTCCACCTATAATGCCTCACTACCCAAGATCTCCATGGTGTCCTCCTTTAGCACAGCAGTGATATCATCTGACCAGCAATGCAATTCCACCCACAGCCACCACTTCCTCAGGAAGTTCTTCCATACTCAAACCACCCTGTTCAAAATTTGTACGGCTTTAAGTCTTTCTCCTCTCACTTTAAAGATGTGCCCCCTCATCTTAAAATCCCCCATTCTAGGGAAACCACCATTAACCCGGTCTTTACTTTTTTTTTTAAAACACTTCTGCAAGGTCACCTTGCAATTCCTACACTCCAGTGAAAAAAGTCCCAACCTTCTTGTAAGTGAAGCCTTCCATACCTGGCAACATTCTAGTAAGTCTCTTATGAACCCTCTCCAGTTAATATCCTTCCTATAACTGGGCAACCAGAATGGGACAGTATTTCAGAAAAGAAGCCTCACTAACATCCTGTACAATCATAAGCAAATAACCCCTAACTTCCTACTCTGTAGCTATTTTGGTTAGGTTGTCAAAAATCTACATCTTGCTCCAATATCTGACTGGACAAGATAGTCAGATGCACATATGCACCTTCAAATGCTCCAACCCACAAGATTTACTTTGACTGCTCAATGAACTCCCTTTTCTGGATGTGTAATTGAAAGGTAACTCAGCAAGATTCCCAAATAAAGCAAACACTGGCTAATGCACTCTTTGGTATCTTAATATATCAGATTAAAATAATGGAGTAGCCAGTGATTAAAATGTCTTAAGCAGCAATGCTGGAAAGCTGAAATACATGTCTGAAATGCACACCTGGCCAATGTGAGAACAGAAAAGGAGTATGAATTAATTTGGAGAGGGTAGAAGCAAAGAGAGCACACTGAAGGAGGATTGTTCAAGCACGCAAGACAATGCACATATGGGGGAGAGCCAGAGCCCAAGCCCACTGTTCGCTTGAGCAGAGTCAGTCTCCTGCTATCTCACCATAAGCCTGCAGAGGCAAGTATAATTGTCTTTTGCAATGCTTTATTTCACCAGTTTTAAGCTTGGTTTCCTTGTTACTGAGCTATTCAGGCAGTGCATTCCAGACCCCAAGCACTCACTAAACTTTGATCACTTCCACTTCAAGCAATTACTTGAAATCTTTGCCGATATCAATCCTTCCTCCAATGGGAGTTTGCCCATCTGGACTGACCAGACCCCTCATGAGAACACCTCAAAATCAATTTCCAACCTCTTTCCAAAGATCGGACTTTACTTAATGTTTTCACTGAAGTCCTTATCCCTGGAACAGTTGTCAATCTTGCCTTCACATCCTCAAAAAATTCAGCTCCTGGAACTGGACAACACTACAAGTTCAGTATTACCCCCTTGCTCATATACTTCACAAGATCAGTTCAACATTTCCTACCACCTTCAAAAATGAGCAGTTCCACCTTGGTCTGTGCTTCTGCACCTCCTAGAGAATTGTAACTTATTTGCTCATCTCCCTCCAAATGGGATTGTCTTGTTCCTCTGCAGAGGATCAGGTCACAGCAACACTGCCCTAGCTTATCTGTGCTGTCCAAAGTTCTACACTGCCCTTAATTCATAATGCTGCAAGTTGCAAAATAATGCCCTGCACCTGGAGGGTTGCAGTGGGTGCAGGAGGCACCTCAACACCAGCTTGCTCTTGTGCCACAGAAGCCTGGGCAAGCGTTCTTGCCCTGCGGCGGAAGAATGAACGACGGAATCGCTGGCGTGGAGGTAGAGGTTGGTCGGTCTTGGGTTCCTTGTCCTCATCCAGGTCCCCTGACACCTGCTGAGATGGTGGGCGTGGACGGAAAGGTCGCCTGCAGGAGAAAGCCAATTACTAATCAATGACAACTGTTGATTGACAGCTTTACTATCACCAACATCCCAATACCAAGTTCCACACACCTAACTGCTAGTTGGGAAAGTTAGATTCAACTTGGGGTTTCAAATCAGTGCCATCTCATCCAGCCCCCTATACCCATTCCACCTCCCAACCTAGACTCCACATTCCTCAGGATTTCTGCAGTCTTCCATTCTGCCTCTTGAATATCACATTCCCATCACTTCATTGACAGCTCCCAGTGCATGGCATAATAGTATATTGCACCATTAAGCAAATGGAATGTTTTAGGTACTTCTCCAGAGGAAGAAAATCCCCATCAAGCCTCAAGGAGATAATTTGATCAAGGGTGTCAGACTGTGTCCTGGTAAAAGGTTTACTGCAGGTTTACATAGATGGACAGAGTGGTGCATTAGAGATCTCCTCCGCTCAGTAACAAGGAAACCAAGCTAATGCTACAGGGTAATGGATTAAAAAAATTATTGGACTAGCATAATTTCAGATTTCCAGTACAGCTATTGTCAATTGTGGTAAAATCCCAGCTGTCACTAATGTTCTTCAAAATAGGCCAAGTAAAGATGGCCTAGGTGATTACAGAGCCACATCATTGAGCCACCTTCTGAAAAGGTGGAACATTCTATCATCAAGTGGAATGAGGGATAGGCAAAACACCATTATCAGTGATGCCCATAATCCATGAAGGAATAAATTGAAGTACACCTGTTTGAGGAGAATTAGCAACATACTCCAGATATAAATCTCACTCCAAATAAGACTGACTGAATAGGACTATTTAAGGGAGGCCTAGTGACATCATCACTAGACTTAGTCCAGAGATCCTGAGAACCATGCCATCAATGGTGATATTGAATTCAGTCAGGAATTAGGAGTCAAGTGACAACTGTCTATCAGGAAAAACCCCATCTGGTTCAGTCATGTACTTTAGGGAAGGAAAGGACCATCCTTCCTGGTCTGGCCTACATGTGACTCCAGACCAACTGCAATGTACCACCCTCTGAGCAATAAAAATCAATAAATGATGGCCTGACCAGTGAAACCCACATCCCACTAGTGATTGAAGCTAGATTAGTAGTAATCAGCATGTCAACATAGATTCTAATAAAACAAACGCTGCTGGATTGCATATTCAGGTGAAGGCCAAAGGCTATAGGAGAGCAGGATCACTGTTCCAACATATTACCTGCGGAATTGGGATTGTGGTCTGTTTCCAGGTGCCCTTCGTTGACCTTGCTGTTGAGGTTGGACTTGACCAGAGTCAGACACAGGCTCTTGGTTTATGGAGACCTCACCCTGAAAGGAAAGCAGTTTTGTCACTTCACACTGCAGGAGGAGGCCAGAGTTAATCAGGTTCATCATAGGTTTGGGAAGCACATTTTTGTCTACCAAGTCAAGCTGATTTACTTACAATCAAATTCAAATGGATCAGCTGAATTCACACACCACTAAGAATTCAAAACAGACTGAAATGAAAGTTGAACTAAGACTCTGAATTGCTGAGAGATTCACAACTGTTGGGGGGACGAAAATTGAAGTGGTACATGTTGTTGAAATACAAAATGTTACTTTTTGGAAATAGCAAGAGAGAATTAAAGACTGATCAACAGAACCCTGCTGTCAGGGCCCTCAACATTCAAACAAAGCATTTCATCTTCCTTTGTCAGGAGAAAACCAAGCACACTTTAAAAGGCAGACAAGACCCAAGGTCACTTGATCAACAACTGAATCAAGGAGTGACTGTTGCCATACAGGTGGCACAGTGGCTCAGTGGTTAGCACTACTGCCTCAGTGCCAGGGACCTGGGTTCAATTCCAGCTTCGGGCGACTGAGGTTTGCATATTCTGTCAGCATGAGTTTCCTCCGGCTGCTCCAGTTTCCCCCCAATCTCACATTGAACAGATGTGTCCAGGTGAGTAAACCCCTCAAAGTTGATAGGGTTGTTCAGAAGGCATATGGTGCATTGGTATTTATTGGTATGCAATTGAGTTTTGGAGCCACTAGGTCATGCTTCAGCTGTACAAAACACTGGTAAGACCACATTATAGGAATGATGTGGAAGCTTTGGAAAGGGTGCAGAGGAAATTAGGATGTTACCTGGTATGGAGGGAAGGTCTTAAGACGTAGGGCTGTTTTTGTTAGAGGGAAGGTTGAGAGGTGATTTAATGGAGACATACAAGATAATCACAAGGTTAGATAGGGTGGACAGAGCTTTTTTCTTGGATGATCAAGGCTAACAGGAGGGGACTTGGCTTTAAATTGAGGGGTGATAAATATAGGACAGATGCCAGGTAGTTTCTTTACTCAGTAGTAGGGACACAGAAGGGCATTGGACATACACATGGATAATAATGGAACAGTGCAGGTTAGATGGGCATCAGATTAATTTCACAGGTCAGCACAATGGAGGGCCAAAGGGCCTGCGCTGTGCTATAATGTTCTATGTTCTATTCCAAACATGTGCCGGTTAGGTGAATTGGCCATGCTAAATTGCCCATGTTCAGAGATGTGGAGGTGAACTGCATTAGTTAGGGGTAAATATAGGGTAGGGGAATGGGTTAGAGGGTCAGTGTGGACTTGTTGGGCTAAATGGCCTGATTCCACACTGTAGACATTAATTCTAATTTCGGTAACACTGCAAAAATCAAAAATAAAATGACTAAAAGACAACTTACCACCTTGTGGTCTGGATCTTTGGAAGTGAAGTATATGCAAGGTGAACAAAATCCAAAGTGGGGGTCAAACAGTTTGTCCTTTGTTATTCTGAGCTGAGTTGTAATGCATGTGAAGATGGAGTAATTAGTCTATTACTTCAGATATCTTTTCACTGACCATTAAAAAAGGTAATGTATTACAATAAGAACTCCTGTTGCCGACAAAGCATAGTCAAAGTTCTTTTGTTCTGAATGACCAATTGCCAGGGACTCATTCTGGTGGCCTCATTGGAATTTTATTTAGTGATACTTGTGGAACAGTGGGGCTCAATTTGTACAATTTTCCCAGTTCAAGTCATTCTGGGCAATTGCAGTGAAGCAAAATAGAAAATAAACCTTTAATCCCTCTTTTCAATATCTTGTCACAGAATTCCTACAATGCACAAGCAGGACAACTCATCCATTGAGTCTGTACTGACCCTTAAAAGAGCCACCCCATCCCCTAAACTCTACATTTCCATGATTAATCCACCTAGCCCACAGATCCCTGGACACAGAAAATTCAGCATGGCCAATCCATCTAACTTGCACATCTTGTACTGTGGAAGGAAACTAGAGCACCTGGGGAATCCACAGACATGAGTGGGGAGTTTGCAGAGTTACAATGGTGGAATTAAATCTGGGTCCCTGCCAGAGGCAATGCTCACCACTGAGCTAAGGTGCCATCCACCATTGCTAATTTTAGCAAAAAGGGCCATTCCTGGTAGAAAACAGTGGAGCAGGAACATGCCAGTAGATTATGGAAGCTCTATCCTTAGCACTGAGGGGCTGAGGCCAACTGTAAACCACACAAGGAGCAGCCAGCATTACTTTTGACCCCTTCCCCCTCAAGCCTCACTGGAGAAATGGCCACAAGTAGGACTATGTAGTGGTCAGGCTTCTGAACGACAGGGCCAACATTGCCTTAAGAAAGGCAGATTTGTTGAAGCCTGACAGCAAGAATTCTAAAAGAAAATCAGGAACTAAAACAACAACAGTCACTCACTCCAGCTGGCTGTCCCTCTCCATCTTGGGGAGAGGCCTGGGGCCTAGGACGCCGCCGAAACCGATTTCGATTGAAATAGGGAAGTGGGGGACGCGGACGCTGGTCAAGAGGCTGTTGCTGCCCATTAATAGCCTCCACTGTACCCTCCTTCTCACCAGAAGTTTCTGCTGGCTCACGTGTTATTGACTGGCTGCCCTGTGAAGAAAAAACAGTGAACTGTCAAAAGGGAGAAAACAGTAGGAAGTCCCCTCTATTGCCCTCCCAAGGGTAGAGTTAGATAGTTGTAGTCAAATGGAGTTGGTAAATAGAAGCAATACCAGAGAAATAGGACAGACCTCCATACTGGTTAGGACCTCACCATAACCTCACTTCTAATCTTGCCAGCTTTTCCCACAAATCCCAGAATACATGCTGGAACACAATCACAACTATCCCCAAGTTCCACTCAAGAGGACTATTCACCATCCAAAAGGAAAAGCGTTTACTAGGGCATTGTCATGATATACAAAGAATTTGAGAAAGTGAGGTCTGCAGATGCTGGATCACAAAGTTGAAACTTTATTGCTGGAACAGCACAGGTCAGGCAGCATCCAGGGAACAGGAGATTCGACGTTTCAGGCACAGGCCCTGATTCACATACAAAGAATTTAGTCAACCAAGCAGTTCTAACAGTAGATGAATAGGGAAGATTGAGGCACATGGGCCAGAAACAACAGATGGGACTAGTTTAGTTTGGGATTAGGTTCAGCATGGACTGGTTGGACCAAAGGGTCAGTTTCCATGTTGTACCACTACAATTATGGCAAGCAGACTGGGCATCTTCTCCAGATGAGGGGAAGGTGGACCTGATCAGAGTGACACTGGCTATTTGGTTCATGGAGACCTCATCACCCTGAAAAGGGAAGCAATTGTTACTTGACACTGCAGGAGGAGACCAGAGTTAATCAGGTTTCATAGACAAAACTAATGTGCTTCACAAACCCATTTTCCACCAATGGCTGATGCACTAAAGTCTATTGGGTGATCTGATAAGATAGACAGATGCATGGTTTGCAGTTGGAGGCCTGGCAGACAGTCCCTACAAATCCTATAGGAAATTTGAGTGAAGAAAATGTGGAATATAGAGAGAGGGGAAAATAGTAAACAATAATGGGAAGTTGAATAAACACTAGGGAGAAAACTGGAGGTTGACAGGGTAAGCAGATAAGGGGCAGCTTTGGTCTAGCAGAAAGATGACCAATTGGGACAAAGCTTGCTTGTGATGGAAATTTTATGCAACAGCTAAACTCCCACTGACAGGTATTCTGCTATTAGGACCAGAATAAAAGTGGCCTTCCTAACCAAGAGCATTATTGTAGCCACTCCAAATCCAGTTGAACATTAAACATCTGAGCACAGCCACCACCTAACCTATTCTGCCCTGGGTCACTTGATGCCATGTGGTACTGGACTTCACCTTGTGCTCAATCACCAGCATTACAATGCAATTCTGACAAGCAAATCTCCCCTTGATCCACTCATGCGACTTGCGTAAGCCACCCAGATTCATTCCTGTGTGGGAACTGTTGGCAAGGTTGCCACTTTATCCATCCCCAGGGATGGAGGGGAGGGTGCAGTTTGAAGGATTGGTAACTTTCTTCCACCATGTGGTTAAAAGTGCAGATTTGTCATAAATGGCTAAATGGCTTGTTGGAAAATCTCTGGTCACTTACCTGAGCCACACGAGCCTGGCGTCTGACAAAGCCTCTGCGGAACCGGCGACGGTTTGGGGCATAGGGACTCCCTTTGACTGGAACACCTCCTGGGCCAGTCACATTTGCAGCCTCAACAGTCTGTAGCAGAAAGAGTAGAGGTGGAAATCAGGTCACATCCATTATATAGTTGAATCACAGAATCACAACACTTCGACTGAATGGCCCTCTAGTATATCATTGCTGTTACTGCACTCTGGAAGAGCAACCTCCTCCCCCTCCACAGTCTTCCTTCAATTGGCCAAGCCTTCTCATTACCAGCACATTACCAATCCTAACTACTCACTGAAAAGTTTGATAGTGTACAGTATTCAACTTGCTTTGTCAGTTATTTGACTGACCAAGATCTTTTGCACCTTAAGGGATTAATGCTTAGTTGGTATAATCTGTGCTTGAAAAAGTGGTCCAGGCTTGTGAAGCCTTTTAATGTTTACCCCAAGCCAGCTCAGTCAGCCTGTGCCTCACATCTGCAATTTCTTTAAAAAGATTTAAGGCCCTATAGACAAACGCCAGGTTGATCAAGGTGGAGAAAATAGGCTAAGTGCGTGAACTTCAGGAACAGACCTAGAGCTTGTACAAGCATGCAAAACAGGAGTAGGCTTTCAAGCTTGCTATGCCACAAGCATCATGGCTGATCATTGGCAGCACAGTAGCTCAGCTGTTAGCACTGCTGTCTCAGCACAGGGACCCAGTTTGAATTCAGCCTTGGGCAACCATCTGTAGAGTTTGCATGTTCTTCTTATGTCTGTAGGTTTCATCCAGCTGCACAGTTTGCTCCCATAGTGTAAAGGGGTGCAGGTTAGGTGGATTGGCCATGCTAAATTGCCCATAGTATCCAAGGATGTGCAGGCAAAGGGATTTAGCTGTGAGAATTTCAGGGTCACAGGGATAAGGTGGAGGCTGAGGGGAAGGGGTCTGGATGGGAGGCTGTTGAGGGGATCAGTGTACTTGATGGGCCAAATGGCCTGCTTCCACACTAGAGATTCCACAATTCAACTCAGTTCCCCATTCTTGTTTTATCCCTATAGAGAAAGATCATTCAGCCCTAATACTAACTCCTTTCAAAAGAATTATTTTGGCTTCAACCAGTGCCAGAGAATTCCACAGGTACAATAGCTTGGGAAGAGGGAGATTCCTTGTGATCAATCTAAATGGCCTACCCTGTTATCCTTAACCAGATCCTAGTTTTGGATTCTCCAGTCACTAGGAATCTTTGACTTACCTAGTCCTGTGTTATGAAGTTGTAGGCATGTACTACACCTTTAAGGGAGCTGAAATCTCTGGTTGACAATGCGCTAAGATTTTTTAAAATTGTAACACTTCGTTGACAAATATCTGGAGCTGCATTGCCAAGGTACAAAACACATTCAAATTTGGCCGATTGGTTTAAATTATGCCCCAGACACAAATCCAAATCAAGTTTGAATTTTACTGTTTTAATGTCATCCAAAATGAAGTTGTGTTGTTTTGGGGTATAAAATCAAACATTTTGAATAGTCAGAGGGAGAACAGAGCAGCCAAGCACCAACTGCCAAAATAGCTCCCTGAAAGGTACCTGTCCTTAAGAAACTTGCAGCAAAATATCAAAGCTGACCAAGAGCAATCTACAGGGAAAGTTTGACATCCAAACATATACATTTGTTTGAAATTGGGTTTGCCATAAATTTGAGGGCATTTAGCAGATCAGTATTGTAGAGAGGTAAAAACAGGTTTAAGAGAATGGAGTTATAAATTGTTTATTTTGGGGCTTAAACAATAATTTACAGTATTTCAGATTGTTCTTTGCCTCTAAATTTAACAGATTATGGCACAAAATGAGCTTTACTGTATTTGGTTGAAATTAGGAGGGTTTACCCCAAGTTGTAACAGGTTAGAAATTTGAGAAAGCCCCTATTCTCAAACTCTAGTTGAGATAATTCCAACCAATCCAGTCTCCCTTCATCCCACCATCAAGGAATCATTCTAGTAATATCCTTCCTGTAAGGATAACAAAACTGCAGTAGTTCAGGTGTGGCTACACCAAGGCCTTATAAAATTGCAAGGCATCCCTGCTCTATACTAATCTTCTCACTAAGGCCAATGTACCATTTTCCTTCTTAACTTGCTTATTTCCAGCAACTGGAATACAAGGTAGTGTTGTATCTGCCCCTTTCCCAATCTAGTGGAGTGCCACAAGGATCAGTGCTGGGTCCTCTACTTTGTCATTTACATAAATTACTTGGATGCGAGCATAAGAGGTACAGTTAGTAAGTTTGCAGATGACACCAAAATT
>NW_025215381.1:756411-770010 GCF_004010195.1 Chiloscyllium plagiosum
TGAGCTGCCAGAGGATGTGGCGGAGGCTGGTACAATTACAACATTTAAGAGGCATTTGGATGGGTATATGAATAGGAAGGGTTTGGAGGGATATGGGCCGGGTACTGGCAGGTGGGACTAGTTTGGGTTCGGATATCTGGTCGGCATGGACGGGTTGGACCAAAGGGTCTGTTTCCATGCTGTACATCTGACTATCACCAGATATTTGCCTTGTCTTCATTTCCAAAGTGGAAAACCTTATCTATCCACATTATAATTTCTCTGCCAAAGGGCACTAAAGCAAGAATGTATGGAACACAAATTGCAAAATGTTTCTCTTCACATACTGATAGAAAAAAGGTTGGTGAAGTCAAATGTAGGCCTCTTACAGTCAGAGGAAGTTACAATGAGGAATAAAAATGGCAAACAAATCAAATTCATACTTTGTTTATGTCTTCAAAACAGGAAGAAATCTCCCAAATGGTTGGGAACAGTGTCTAGTGAGAGGACGGAACTAAAAGAGAAACAGGGAAATTGTCAGGAAAATGGATAAAACTCCAGTGGATGTAATTCTAACCAATACAGTCTCCCTTCATCCCATCAGCCCAGGATTCATTCTGCTAATATCCTTCTCCAGATTAATCCTCAGGGCCTGATTATCTACATCCCAAAATAGCTAAGTGGCCCAAGAAATACTGGATATCATTGGTGGTCACCTTCCAAGATTCTATAGACGGAAACAGTCTACTGTTTGGACGGTTGCTAAAGTAGCCCCACTATTTAAATAGGCAGAGGGGAGAATAGCTAATCAGTGTAATTCCCTGTCCAGGAGAAGATACACTACAGTCCATAAAGAGCTAGTTGAGCCAAGATCCAACAGGATCAACTAGATATAAAATTTGTGCTTAGTCTCCCAAAAATTTGCATTGCAACTAGCAAAGAGTAAGCCAATGAATGTGGTTTACTTGGATTTGGGAAGGCTTTTGACAAGGTCCCACAAAGACTAACAAAATTAAAATCCATGGGATTAAGAGTGTACTGGCATGAGTAGAGAACTGGTTGACAAGCAGACAGTTTGAACAAAAGTCTTATCCAAATAAGAGGCAATGACCAGTGGGGTACTGCAGGATCAGGGGTTGGACCTCAGCTATTCAACACATGGCTGAAAAAAAAATAGAAACAGGAGTATTAAGAATTAAAAATTGTAGAGCAATTCTACCGAGAAGCTACGCAAGTGTCAAAACTCTAGAAGGAAGGGTCTTTGGGAAGAAATAATGCAAGAATTCTAAAAGTGGAGAAACTAATAGGACTGATTCTGAAACCCTCAATCTATATTCCAAGATACTAAAGGAGGTAGCCATAGAAATATGGAGGCATTTGTCAACATCTTCTAAATTGAGCTTGGAACAGCCCAGTAAAGAGGGCAGCAAGTGCAACAATAGCACAGGAATTACAGATCATTATGAAATTAAGAAAAATGGTGAGTTATCTTAATGCCATAACAAGACATCTATAAAATACCAGTATTACACAAAGTCAACATGTACTTAAAGGGACATGTTTAACAACTGTGGAGTTGAAGTAATAATAGAGTAGATGGAATACCAGTGGATGTGGTATATTTTGATCAGATTATGCAAAATCAGTAATGTGGGATTGGTGACAATGGATTGAGAATTATTAGAAACACGGTAAATGCAGTATGGCATGGATAATTATGAAGTTGCTCATTTTAGTTGGAAACTTGAATGTCCTTCTACATTAATCATTGTATGCTGCATTTGCATCCTTGCTTTCAGTCAGCAAGACACTGTTGTCCTTCAAGTAAGAGGGTTTGTATGAAGGGCCTTGGTGAGACCACACCTGGGAATACTGTGTAGTTGTCTCCTCACCCAGGAAGATTAGAGCAAAATATTCACAAGATTGATGCCTAAATTAACGAGATTGGGTTGGGTGAGCCTCGAGTTTAGAAAGAAGGGATCTCATTGAAACAATTCCCACAAGGCTGCACAGACTGGAAGCAGGAATATTCCCCTTGGCCAGACAGTTCAGAACAAGGGACACTGGATTCAGGGCAATAAATTTCAGGCAAAAAAGGAACAATTTCTTAACACTGATGGATCTATGAAAACCTCTACCATAAGAGTGTGGCAATGCCAATGTGAGAAAGTTCGAACTCACGTCACAGGTTATAGTCCAATATGTTTATTTGGCAGTACTGGATATCAGGAACAGTGCTTTCAAATAAAGCTGTTGGACTACAACCTGGTGACAATTTGAAGAAATGTTGCTAGAAATCTAAAGTGTGCCAAAGGATATGGGGAGAGAGCACAAGTATGGCATTAGATCGAATATAAACATAGCAGATCATCTAAAGTAGAGTAGGCTCAATGAGCCAGTGTACACTTGCTATGATTTGTTTTACAACAACCATTTTACTGAAGGATAAACAAACATCAACCCTAAGGACATTAGGAGCATTAGGAAATTGGAACATACCTCTGCCTTTGCTCCCTCGACGACATCAAACTCCACAATCTCTCCATTCCCAACACTTCGTAAGTACTTGCGAGGATTGTTTCTGGTGATGGCAGTCTTCTCAGGGTCAGGGAAAGAAGATATCAGAGTTAGGAGTGTAAGTGAACAGCATTGCACAAAACTCTCCAGAAGAGAGCATAACTTGGCACCCAATTTGGGAATGCAGGTGACTGACTGAGGCTAACCTCCATGACAGGTAAACAAGCAGATAGTGGCAGGTTTGCAGTGCAAGTGACACGAGTACAGCAACCACCTATATTTACCTAGCAGCTTTTGAATTAAGTTGGATATCACTACAGTGATAGTCAGACAAAATTCCTGATGAATTGCTTCTGCCCGAGATGTCAATTCTCCTGCTCCAAATACACCTAACCTGCTGTGCTTTTTAGTACCACATGTTGGAGGTCAGGTGAAACATCTGTCACCCTCACTTTCTCCCAGGCCAAAATTTGACCCCAAGCTAAGTCTGAAAATATTATGGAAGGTAATCAGAAGCTTAGTCAGGTAGGTTTCAAGGAAGGTCTTGGAGAGGTTGACCTGTTGAGCAAATTCTGGAGGCAGCTCAAGACAGCTAGCCACAGTAGAGTGATTACACTTAGCACAAGGCCAGAATCAAATGGGAGGGGATTTTTAAGAGTGCAAGTTGGCAACAGAGCAATTTGAGTGTGCATGCCCATTTAAAACAGAGGTCGAGAGTGTGGTGCTGGAAAAGCACAGGTCAGGCAGCAGAAGAACAGGAGTCAACATTTTGGGCAAAAGCCATTCCTGGTGAAAGACTCTCGCCTGAAGCGTCAACTCTCCTGCTTCAGATGCAGCTTGATCTGCTGTGCTTTTCCAGCACCACACTGACACTGATCTCATCCTGCAGTCCTCACTTCCTCCTTAAAACAAAGGTGCCAGTCATGGTGGCAACTGATGGGCTCAGGGGAAAGACAGGTGAACAGGATTATGCATAAAATCAGACAGGTGCACTTGTTACCAGTGGATTCAGGAGTGGATGATGAGGTGCCAACCTACAGAGCACTGGGGCAGGCCACACTGCACAAAGGTTCTTCAGGAAGTGAAGAAATAGTCCAGTAAGCAATACACCAAGCTATTTGACCTCAGGAACCATCATTTAACCCCATCCTACCTGCCCTGAACATTAATTTTATTAAATTCCTTCTGAAAAAAAATAAGATACCACATTAGTCTACTCAAGAACCCAGGATGTTGGAAGCAGCTAAAAGACAATTGAGCAAAGGGGCATTTTCAGGATGCAACTAAGAGTGCCACAGGGATCAGTGCTGGTGTCACATTACTTGCAATTGTCTTGACTTGCATGAGGAAAGTGATCATAATATTGTCATGTTGTGGATAGCAAGGGATGAGGATGACACTTAGGAATAAGAAAGGCAAATTGAATGCTGGTTTTTATTTCAAGAGATTCTATAAATCAGTCAAGAACAAAAAAGGGAGAATAGGACCCCGTAAAGATCAAAGAGGTCATCTTTGTGTTGACAATCAGGAGATGGAAGAAATATTAAATGAATATTCTGCATCAGTTTTTACTGAGGAGAAAAATAGAGGCCAGGGAACTCTAATATTAATGTTTTGAAAACAGTTCATATTACACTAGTACTGGAGCTCTTAGAAAACAAAGGTGGCTAAAATCTCTGGGACCTGATCAAGGGTGGGTACACAAATAAGAGTTGAGGGATATGGGTCAAATGGGATGATACTATTGCTACCAAGACAGGAACAGATGTCAGAAAGATGCAACAACTTCCCCAATATTGACTGGGACTCCGTTAGAGCAAGAGGCTTGGACAGGGCTCTAGGTGTATCCAAACAGTATATTTCTACAATAGTATGTGGTTAGTTCAATTAGGAGGGGCCATTCAGGACTTATTGGCTAATAGCCTGGCCTGATGACTGACCTTTCAGTGAGACAGTATTTTGGAAAAAAAGTGATCACAACTCAAATTTAGATCACTACGTCAGACCTTTAAAGAAATTAGTAAATGGAGGGCAAAATATGCAGTATTAGACAGAGCTAGAGAGAATTAACTGCAAGTAGCTGTTTTCAGGCAAGTCTACATTTGCAATGTGGGAATTGTTTAAAGGCCTGCTAATCAATTCAGGACTGGCATGTTCTAGTAAGGACGAAGGACAAGGATGACAGAGTAAGGGACCCTTTGATAATAAAAGGGAAGCTGAATTTAGTCACAAGGAAAAAAGCAGCACACGTAACGTTTAGGAAGTGAAAATCAAAGGGCCCTTGAGGAATATAAAGAAAACAGGAAAAAATTCAGGCAGGGAATTAGGAGAGCAATGAGGGGGCCATGAAATTATTTGTGTTGCTGGAAAAGCACAGCAGGTCAGGCAGCAAAGGAGCAGGAGAATCGATGTTTTGGGCATAAGCCTTGATTCCTGAAGGGTTTATGCCCAAAACGTCAATTCGCCTGCTCCTTTGATGCTGCCTGACCTGCTGCACTTTTCCAGCAACATTTTTCAGCTCTAATCTCCAGCATCTGCAGTCCTCACTTTCTCCATGAAATGATTTGGAGAAGTAGAGCTAAAGAATCAAGGCATTCTATACATTTATTAAAGGATAAGCAGGATGTGGGTAGGACCACTCAAGGATAAAGGAGGGAACTTGTTTTTGGAGGCAGAGGATATGGGTAAGATCGTAAATGATTACTTTGTCAACATTCACCTGAAGGATAGGAGGATAGTGAGATGTGTGGAGCATGACAATATGCCAGGGTATTAAGTTAAAGAAAGAAAATGTGTTGGCCTCCAAGAAAATTAGGTAGACAAGTCCCTAGGACCTGATTGTATTTACTCCAAGTTATTGAGAGGCAAGAGATTGAGAGCCCTGACCAAGATCTTTGTATCCTCCAGCCACTGGAGGTCCTACAGGACTAGCTGCTGTTTTTCTGTTCAGGGGGCAGCTTTTAAAAAACTTTGGTTAGGCCACACTTAGTATTGCATTTAATTCTGATTGCCACATTGCCATTTACATGAATGATTTGGATGCAAGCATAAGAGGTATACTTAGTAAGTTGACAGATGACAAAAATTGGAGTTGTAGTAGACAGCAAAGAGGGTTACCTCAGATTAAAACAGGATCTTGACCAGATGGGCTAAGTGGCAGATAGAGTTTAATTCAGATAAATGAGAGGTGCTACAATTTGGGAAAGCAAATCTTAGCTGGACTTATACACTTAATGGTAAGGTCCTAGGAAGTGTTGCTGAACAAAGAGGTTCATAGCTCCTTGAAAGTGGAGTCACAGGTAGATAGGATAGTGAAGGCTTTGGATATGCTTTCCTTTATTGGTCAGAGTATGAGTACAGGAGTTGTTAGGTCATGTTGCAGCTGTACAGGACATTGGTTAGGCCACTGTTGGAATATTGCATGCAATTCTGGTCTCCTTCCTATCGGAAAGATATTGTGAAACTTGAAAGGGTTCCAAAAAGATTTACAAGGATGTTGCTAGGGTTGGAGGATTTGAGCTATAGGGAGGGGCTGAACAGGCTGGGGCTATTTACCCTGGAGCATTAGAGGCTGAGGGGTGACCTTAGAGGTTTACAAAGGTGTGAGAGGCATGGATAAGGTAATTAGACAGTCTTTTCCCTGGGGTCGGGAGTCCAGAACTAGAGGACATAGGTTTAGGGTGAGAGGGGAAGATATAAAAGAGAACTAAGGGGCAACTTTTTCACAGAGGGTGGTACGTGTATGGAATGAGGATGTGGAGGAGGCTGGTACAATTGCAACATTTAAAAGGCATTTGGATGGGTATATGAATAGGAAGTGTTGGGAGGGATATGGGCCAGGTACTGGCAAGTGGGACTAGATTGGGTTGGGATATCTGGTCGGCATGGACAGGTTGGACAGTTGGGTCTGTTTCCGTGCTGTACATCTATGACACTATGACTGACTATTATAGGGAGGATGTGAAGGCTTGAGAGAATGCAGAAGCAGTTTACCAGGATGCTGCTTGGATTAGATGGTATGAGTGAGGAGAGGCTGGACAAACTAGGGTTGTTTGCACTAGAACAGCAGAGACTGAGGTGAGACTTAATAGAAGTCAAAATGCATAGCTAGGGTTGATAGTCAGAATCCTTAACCCCCACTCCAGAGTTGTAATGCTTAATACAAGGGAGTGTGCATCTCAGTTTTGTGGTGGGGGTAAGCAAGAGTTTGAAGGAGATGCAAACAACAAGGTTTCTTAAACTACAGTGTTAAGAGTCTACAACATACTTCCAGGATGGTAGTGAACACATATGATCAACATGCTTAATGGGCTATTAGATAAGCACATGGATACACAAGGAATGGAGGGATATGGTCTAAGGGCAGGCAGATAGGATTAGTTTAATTTAGTCACTTTTGACATGACAGTGGGCCCAGGGGCACATTGCTGTCCTGTACTGTTGTGTTCTATGTCCAGTGATCCTTCAGAATGTTCTGAGGGCAAGCCACTGGACCCAGAACACTAATTGTACATTCCCTCCACAAATACTGCCAGCTCTCCCCTAGAGATTCTCCAACATTTTCTGCTTTTGTTGCAAAAACAGAGTGTTTACTTAGGGCTCCATTGGAAGCAGACCACTAAATTCTGAAGTGCTTAATTCCTTTCCTGGGTTTGTTTAAGTGGGGAATCAGTAGGAATGATTGCTTTTCTCTCTCCTGGGAAAGTGACTAAGAGTCAAAATACTTGGGACAAATGAAAGTGCAGAATAGCACAAGAACCACAACCGGAAAATGGTTAGTTAAAAATTAAATACTTAAGTGCTTCAAAGTCCAAGTTTACCAAACACTCAGCACAGGATCAACACTATCCTGAACAATTTGCACAATCCAATTAGCATCACATTCCTTTTCTTCTAACTATATCCCCACACTAAACAATACTTCTGTCAGGAAGCATTCCAAAGTTTGCTTTCTACAGGTAAAGCCTTAATTGACAGGCTTAGAAAACAGTACTCAACCCCCTATCCAGGCTACCAAGTAACCTTCTTGAAAAGGAATTAAATGGAGAGTTCATTTTGAAACATACCTGATGAACAAATACATCCTGTTGTGTGTCGTGCCTAGATGGTGTGGGGGTGGGTGGACGGGATGGAAGGAAGGAAAGTAAATAGTGAACATCTAAACATGGAATTTTATAATGGCATCTTAACATTGGGACCTCAACCAAATGACTATTTAGAGACACCAAGTATGCCAGATGGACTGCACAGCAAAATCCCACAAATCAAGACCAAACCCATTGTCAATTAAAAAATGTTGATCAGTTATTAGTTGGCTCGATAAACCAGTGATCCTGTTCTTCAGAACAAGCCATATCATAGCTTAGGAGAGCAGAATACAGCTGCTTCAGCCCAACTGAATGGTAGCAAACAGTTGATCATACTCCCACCTTTTCCCAGCAATACTGCATTTGGAATTGCACTGGACAGAGGCCTTGCAGCCCATCAAATCTATACCACCAAATAAAGAATGTAAACCCAGTTTGAAGAATAGCAGGTTCAATTTAGCCATCCAAGCAAAGGGACAGCTGGGGGATCTTTGGTACAGCATCTCATTCAAAAAGGCAGCACCAGACAGGGCCAGTCAAGGTAGCATGCTGAAGTCTTTTGGGGAGGGGCAGGGGTCCTTTTAAAAAAAGGAGGACATTTAACTTTGGGGTGGGAGTCAATTTTGTTCACCACAAGTGATAATAAATAGACAAAATAGAGCAGGACCAAGGTCAACTGCTGCGGCCAGTCAGGGTGCAGAGAGACATGGAACACAGTAGGGAGTGTCCAAGGAAGGAACATTGATGAACTTTAACCTTAAATTTATATCTTAACATTAATTTCATTTAATCATGGCAGTTTACCTTGGGTTACATACTAACTAAATGGTCTTAAACAGGCCAAAACCTCATCACCACAGAAACAAAAACCATGCAAACTTGATTTAAAAAGGTGTTATTGTGGCTTCTGAAGTACCAGACATTGATGTTCTAAAATATGAGATAAAACAGGTGTGGTGACACTGCAGAACAGCAACATGATTACCAGAGCTTGCAAGGTTTTTACTCAAGGGCAGGTTAAATAAGCGAGCGCTCTCTCTCACTCTCTTTCTTCCCCTCCCCCCCCCCCCCCCAGTCAAAGTGGTGACTCAATTGAAGTCCTCAATCACTGATTGACCATAAAAGATAGGAGCAGAAGTTAGGCCATTCAGCTCATCAAGTCTGCTCAAGTAGGGTTGGTTTTTAAAAAACCCAATGTTCTCCACTTTCTCCCTGTAACCTTGGATCTCCTTGACCATCAAGAACTTCATCTTAAATATACAAGATGACCTGGTCTCCATAGCCCTCTGGCAATGAATCCCACAGATGCACCACTGACAAAAATAGTTTTTCCTCATCTTCATTCTTGCTTTACTTGAAGGCTGTGCTGTCAGGTCCTACTCACTCCTAGGAATGAAAACACTCTGCTCTGGCCAGTTCATTCAGTATTCTGAAAGTTTCCACTCCCCAACCTGCAAAGCTGCATTAAGTACAGTCCCAGAACCCTTGAGGGGAGGGGGGAGCCGGGAGAGAAAAATGCTCCTCGGAGGCTGCCTGACCTGCTGTGCTTTTCCACCTCATCTAAACTGTTTCCAGCATCTGCAATCTTCACTTTTGCAGAGTTGATTTTAACCTTACTGTGAATCCTCTTGCAAGGATGCCTACCTTGAAGTTCTCCTTTCTCCACAAGAATCTGAGTCTCTCACTGCACTCTTTGCTACCTTCTCCCCAGCACCCCCCATTTATCTCTCCACCCTGGAAGCTCCCTGCCTCCATTTCTGAAGGGCTTTTGCCCGAAACGTCAATTTTCCTGCTCCTCGGATGCTGGCTGACCTGCTGTGCTTTTCCAGCACCAGTAATCTGAACTCTGGTTTCCAGCATCTGCAGTCCTCACTTTTGCCTATGGATTTAATGGCTCATGCCCAAAATGTCATTTCTCCTGTTCCTTGGATGCTGTGCTTTTCCAACACCACATTTTCAGCTATGGATTAAAGGGCCCATTTCTGTGCTGGAGGCAAGTCAGTTATTTTTAATGGCCATATTTCCTCACCCAAACGCTCTACTGACAGGAAACCCAAGTGAGTATCTTGAAAATTAGCTGGATGGGAGAGTTCTCCCAGAGGCAGAAGGGTGTGGAGCATCAACTGGGGAAGAGAACAAAACCCGAAAGATCAGTTTCCAGGAACCCTGATCTGTTAGACCATATCAGCCAGAAAGCAAGCTGAGTGTCAAGGGAAAAATAAAGGGGCTAGCCTAACTCTGCTGTGACTGGGTCAAGTGAACACCCAGACAGCAGTAAAGGTCCACTGACATCAAGGACTGCAGCAAATGCTGACTCTGACATCAGACAAGAAGAAATATACCACTTAAATTAAAATAATCTAAAGGTCCAATTGCATTTTGAAGTAGGCCATTCCAGACTTCTACCATTGCCAATAATTTGACTGAAGGCTGACTCAGATTTTGACTACCCCCTTCATTCCAAATTACCTCAGCCAATTAGACAGGGCTGAGAGAAAAAAAGCAGTTCCCCTTAACATCCCAAATAAGAGACAAGTCCACACAGAACCTGTCCCCAGCAGCCTTTGAGAATGGGCAACAGAACCTTGGACTAATGGGAGAAAAGTTACCTTGTGATGAATCCATAGCAATTTCGGACATTAAACCACTTCACCGTACCGAGAACGCCCTTAGCTGTGGCATGCAAGAGAGAGCAGGTTAGGATAAAAAAAATTAATCTACGTGGAATATCCCTGAAGGATTACTCAGGCTTATTTCTCTAAATATCACTACCTTGACCCCAAAAGCTCATTTCACAAATGCACCCACCCCCCAAAAAGGAACTAAATGAGGCCTGTCACTTGCAGGTTAAGTAGACATGCTGAATAGTGTTTTGTCACCACACTCTAGGAAGGATGTGATTGCACTGAAGTGCAGAGGAGATACAGTAGAACATTGCCTAGGTTGGGATGTTTCATCTATAAAGAGGGGCATGGATAGGTTAAATAGACAGTCTTTTCCCTGGGTTGGGGGGATGGTTCCAGAGCTAGAGGGCATAGGGCTGAGAGGGGGAAGATAAGAGACCTAAGGGGCAACATTTTCACAGAGTAGTATGTGTATTGAATAAGCTGCCAGAGGATGTGTTGGAGGCTGGTACAATTGCAACATTTAAAAGGCACTTGGATGGGTATACGAGTAGGAAGGATTTGGAGGGATATGGGCCATGTGCTGGCAGGTGGCACAAGAATGGGTTGGGATATCTGGTCAGCATGGATAGGTCAGACAGAAGGGTCTGTTTCTGTGCTGCACATCTGACTCTACAAGTTCAGATAGTTTTCTTTAAACAGAAGGTTGAAAAGCAACCTGATTGAGGTGTACTTTGAATTCATTTACCAATTCAGAAATACTAACAAACCCATTAGAGTCAGCTGTGGGGCATGGAAACAGACCCTTGGTGGTCTGATTTGTCAGTGTCAGCCAAATATCTTAAATTAATCTGGTCTTGTTTGCCAGCACCTGGCCCATGTCCCTCCAAACCCTTCCTATTCATATACCCATCCAAATGCCTTTTAAATGCTGCAATTATATCAGCGTCCTCCACTTCCCCTGGCAGCTCATTCCATACACCTACCACCCTCTGAAAAAGTTGCCCCTTAGATCCCTTTTATATCTTTCCCCTGTTGCTACCCTAAACCTATGCCCTCTAGTTCTGGACTATCCATGCCCGTCAATTCATAAAATGCTATAAAAAGTCACCATAAGCTACTGATGCTCCAGGGAAAACAGCCCCAGCCCATTTAGTATATCCCTATAGCTCAAACCCCCTAACCCTAGCAACATCCTTATAAGTCTTTTCTGAACCTTTCAAGTTTTACAGCATCTTTCCTACAGCAGGGAGACAGTATCCCAGAAGTGGCCTAAACAATGTCCAGACTCCTCACCCACTGCCAGTGTTATTCTGTTATTGCTCCCTGCATTAGATTCCAGTTTTCCTCAAAGCCAGAAGACCAATGGATATTGGGCAACTATTTGGGACCCACTTCAATTGTGTTCAAATCCTTCAGACAGGGATTAGAAACTAAATAGTTTAACCCTTTGAAGATAATTGCAGACATTAACGCACCAATAACCTAGTAAGGGTGGCAATTAGTTAGTATGCAACACAAATTATACCTACTCACATCAGCCGTCACAGAGAGAGTAACTTAAAAAGGGGAGAAATTGAGGTTTAACCATTAAGATTTAGGGGGAGAAGCTAATCGAGTAGAGTAAGGGCGGATGATAATACAAACATCTCAAAATATAGTCATGCATCACAGCCTCCTTTATAAGGAAATCAAAACTTAGACTCCGGGTAACTCAGTATTTTCCCCCAACAGGCGGACCCTTGAAGGAGAGTGGAGTGTCCTTTACAGAGAGGGAGGGAGCATACCACGAGCGAAACAACAAATCAAAGTTCATCTTAGTCAGAGCGCCACCAGCACGCTGAAAACAACCAGGATTTCAAACGCTGTAAACACAGATACAGCATTTTAAAAAGCAATTTAAAAGGATGGATTGAAAGAAAATTAACGTGACCTTAAGGCAAATTATTTAAGTTATAAAAGTCTGCATGCCTCAAAAATCTTAAAAGTGCATTTTAAAAAAATAGTATGCTAAAATAAAAAGCGATCTTTCAACACACAAATATTTAGATTGCCAGTTGGCAAACCTCCAATGCGGGATTGAATTATGATCGTTCCCATTCAGCAGGGTGGGAGTTAGGGAGGGGACAGAACACAGCTTTCCGCTCCGTACATTTCATACCGAGGACTTTCTTTTCCACGGCATTGGGGGAACCACTCTCCGCCTCACTCATTGCGATTGTCCCGGTGGCAAGTTCTGGGAGCCGGGTGCCCTCCTCTGTCCACTCACTCACTCCTTGCTCCCTCCCTCCCTTCCTCGAGCTCTCTCGCCCCCTTTAGGAACCCACCTTTAAGGAATTCCGAAACTTTTGCGGCAACTTTTAAAGTCCCCCGGAGGGAGGGGCGGGTTCCCATGGTCGCGCTCCTATTGGCCGTCCTGAAATTAACTCGCTGTCTCCCATTGGCGGAATCCGCCCACCGGGAAAAAAGCCGTCCATTTCAAATAAGACATTCAAACAAAACAGAGATTGGTTCAAATTGCACTCCCCATCTTCACTCACTCAGGTTGACAGTCCGGTTTGGTGGGATATGGACCGGGTGCTGGCAGGTTGGACTAGATTGGGTTGGGATATCTGGTCAGCATGGACGGGTTGGACCGAAGGGTCTGTTTCTGTGCTGTACATCTCTATGACTCTAACTCACCAAACTCTCAAATTCTCCGATGCTCGTCCGACTGTACTAGCCAGACCTACCAGCTCTATCACCTGGAAATGCAAGTGCAGCAGTTACCTGGTCTCCCTGTCATAGGAAGGATGTCGTGAAACTTGAAAGGGTTCAGAAAAGATTTACAAGGATGTTGCCAGGGTTGGAGGATTTGTGCTACAGGGAGAGGCTGAACAGGCTGGGGCTGGTTTTCCTGGAGCGTTGGACGCTGAGGGGTGACCTTATAGAGATTTATAAAATCATGACACAACACCAGGTTATAGTCCAACAGGTTTAATTGGAAGCACACTAGCTTTCAGAGCGTCGCTCCATCATCAGGTGATAGTGGAGAGCTCAATCCTAACACAGAATTTATAGCAAAAATTTACAGTGGGATGTAACTGAAATTATACATTGAAAAATTGATTGTCTGTTGAGCCTTTCATCTGTTTGATTACCATGACAGTTTCACTTCTTTCATGTGTAAATCACAAAGCTTTTTTTTAAAAATTGCATTCTCAGGTTAGCTGTTAACAATGGTGATAGCTAGACAATATGTTGAAGGTGTTAGCCCCCTGTGTTCTCTGTCTATGCCATGATGTTTAAATTGATTCTAATCTAAAAAGTGAGATAACTGAGTTTTACATAAATTCATGCAGCTTTTGAGCTGAGTTCTACATGAATGCATGCAGTTTTTGAGCAAAGTACAA
>NW_025215381.1:770510-772957 GCF_004010195.1 Chiloscyllium plagiosum
AATGATGTGTTTGAGGTTTGGCAGTTGTTTAAAGGCAAGTAGTGGAGGTGTGGGGAAGGTCTTGGCGAGGTGCTCATCCTCATTGATAATGTGTTGCAGGTCACGAAGAACATGGCATAATTTTTCAGCTCCTGGGAAATACTGAACAACAAAGGGTACCCTGTCGGTTGCAGCTCAAGTCTGTCTCCTGAGGAGGTCATTACAGTTTCTTGCTGTGGCACGTCGGAACTGGCGATCGATGAGTTGGGCATTGTATCCCTTTCTTGTGAGGGCATCCCTGAGTACTTCCAGGTGTCCGTCATGTTCCTCCTCATCTGAGCAAATCCAGTGTATGCATAGGGCTTGTCCATAGGGGATGGCTGTTTTAATATGTTTTGGGTGGAAGCTGGAGAAGTGTAGCATTGTGAGATTGTCTGTGGGTTTGCAGTAGAGTGTGGTTCTGAGGTGTCCATCCTTGATAGAGATGCATGTGTCCAAGAATGAGACAGATAGTTGAGAGTAGTCCATGGTGAGCTTGATGGTGGGATGAAACTTGTTGATGCCACTGTGTAGTTTTATCAGTGATGCCTCACCATGGGTCCAGAGGAAGAAAATGTCATCAATGTACCTGGTGTACAATGTTGGTTGGAGATCCTGCATAGAGAAGAAGTCTTGTTCGAACCTGTGCATAAAAATGTTGGCAAACTGGGGTGCAAATTTGGTCCCCATGGCTGTTCCATGTGTCTGGATGAAGAACTGGTTGTCAAAGGTGAAGACGTTGTGACCAAGAATAAAACAGATGAGTTGTAGGATGGTGTTTGGAGATTGGAAGTTGTTGGTCTTGAGTACTGAGGCTGTTGCCGCGATGCCGTCATTGTGGGGGATGCTGGTGTAGCGCGCGGAAACGTCCATTGTGATGAGGAATGTTCCCAGTTCGACTGGTCCATGGGTGCTGAGTTTCTGTAAGAAATCCGTAGTGTCGCGACAGAAGCTGGGATCCCCTGAACAATAGGTTTCAAGATGCCTTCCACATAGCCGGAGAGATTCTCACATAGGGTCCCATTGCCCGACACAATGGGACGTCCTGGTGTGTTGGCTTTGTGTACCTTTGGAAGGCAGTAAAAGTCGCCTACACGAGAAGTACGTGGGATGAGGGTGCGTAGGGAACTCTGAAGGACTGGATCCAAAGTTCTGATCAGTGTGTTTAATTCACGGGTGTGTTCTTTAGTCGGATCAGCTGGTAGTTGCCTGTAGTGTTCCTGGTTGTTCAGTTGTCGGTCCAGGGCAGTGGCCCTCCGGTGGGGTCCATGTTGACACCTTCTTTAATTGCTCCTCTACAGATCCCTGTGATGACTGTTTCAGTTCATCAGTGGGCTCAGTGGGATCACTGCTGGCACCTTGAAAGAATTCCCGGAGTCTCACTTGTCTGATGAACTCCTCCATGTCTGCTGCAAGAACCAATGGGTCCATTTTGGTGGTGGGGCAGAAGTTGAGACCCCTACTCAGGACTTCAGTCTCTTCCAGTTGAAGGGTGTGGTCCGATAAGTTGACAATAGACTTCCCCGCAGTGATAATGTTGTCTACTGTGGTTCCAGGGCGGGCTTTGCTATTACTGGTGAGAATGCCAAGTTTCTCCAGTTTTTGTTCTTGGCGTGCATGTACGTGGTGTAGTTTTCTCGCCTTGTCTGTTTGGCAATGTCGTCTAATTGTACTGATGTATCCTGTGTGCGGGCTGTGAGTGTGGACTCCATCTGAATGTCAAGGTTGTGGCGCCTGCTGTAGAGTTGGTGCATGAGATAATTGAGGAGTTTACGAGAGGGGCGGTGGGAAAGTCTCTCTGCGTAATCTCTGTTGTAGGCCGACTTAAGTGGGTTCGTGATCCGTAATCCTTTTGGGATCTTTCCTGCTTGCCTGCATTCCTGCAGAATTTTGATGTCTGTGTCGATATGAATGATCTTCTTGGAGATCCTCTTCACTTTAAGCTGGTTGTTAGTGGTATCAATAGTAGTCAGGATTTGGAGATGCCGGTGTTGGATGTGTCGATATGAATGATCTTCTTGGAGATCCTCTTCACTTTAAGCTGGTTGTTAGTGGTATCAATAGTAGTCAGGATTTGGAGATGCCGGTGTTGGATTGGGGTGTACAAAGTTAAAAATCACACAACACCAGGTTATAGTCCAACAGGTTTAATTGGAAGCACACTAGCTTTCGGAGCGTCGCTCCTTCATCAGGTGTTAGTGGAGGGCTCAGTCTTAACACACAGAATTTATAGCAAAACTTTACAGTGTGAACGTAACTGAAATTATACATTGAAAAATTGATTGTCTGTTGAGTCTTTCATTTGTTTGAATACCATGATAGTTTCACTTCTTTCATGTGTAAATCACAACACCTTTTTTTAAAAGTTGCATTCTCAGGTAAGCTGTTAACAATGGGTGATAGCTAGACAATATGTTGAAGGTGTTGGC
>NW_025215381.1:776183-808057 GCF_004010195.1 Chiloscyllium plagiosum
CACTGGGACCTGGTGTGGGAGTGGAGGTGGGGGGGGGGGCAGGGTTGGGCGTGGGGGCGGAGTTAGGAGTGAGGGTGGAGTTAGGTGTGGGGGCGGAGTTAGGCGTGGAGCAGGAGGTAGGCGTCGGGGCGGGGTTAGGTGTGGGGGCTGAGTTAGGCGTAGGGACAGGGTTAGGTGTGGGGGCGGGGATCGGCGTGGGGGCGGAGACGCATGCGACATGGTCTTTCCCTTTCACCCTGACAGGAATATACTTTCTCTGGATTCTTGTTACCTCATTTCTGAAGGCTTCCCATTTTCCAGCCGTCCCTTTACCTGCGAATGTCTGCCTCCAATCAGCTTTCGAAAGTTCTTACCCAATACCGTCAAAATTGGCCTTTCTCCAATTTAGAACTTCAACTTTTAGATCTGGTCTGTCCTTTTTGAGCAAAGTCCAATGTGTCTGATTGTGGATATAGATACCACCATTACATGTGGGGACACCTCCCACCTTGAACATGGCAGGTACTCATGTGACTCAGCCAACGTTGTCTATCTTATACGTTGCAGGCAAGGTGCCCTGAGGCATGGTACATTAGGGAAACCGAGCAGAGGCTATGACAACGGATGAATGGGCACCGCACAACAATCAACAGACAGGAGGGTTCCCTCCCAGTTGGGGAACACTTCAGTGGTCCAGGACATTCGACCTCGGACCTTCGGGTGACCATCCTCCAAGGCGGACTTCGGGACAGGCAGCAGCGAAAAGTGGCCAAGCAGAGGCTGATAGCTAAGTTTGGTACCCATAGGGAGGGCCTCAACCAGGACCTTGGGTTCATGTCACATTACAGGTGACCACCATTGCACCATACACACACGCACACACACCACACACACACGCACACACTCCTATACACGCATGCACACAGACACACATATATACAGACATGCACAGAGACACACATATACACAGACACACGCACTCCCACACTCATACATGCACCCCCTCACAGACTTAAGACACTCTACACTCACTACACATACACTTTCTCACACTCACAACCCCCAACACAGACAGACACATACACAGACAATCAAAGACCCACATGCACACATATATGTTTGTGGGGTGAATTTGTACTTGCAGGGTTACATTGGACTTTGCTCAAAAACTGCACGAATTCATGTAAAACTTCGTTATCTCACTTTTTAGATTAGAATTAATCTAAACATCTAGGCATAGACAGAGAACACAGGGGGCGAACACCTTCAACATATTGTCTAACTAACACCCATTGTTAACAGCTTACCTGAGAATGCAACTTTTAAAAAAAGGTGTTGTGATTTACACATGAAAGAAGTGAAACTATCATGGTATTCAAACAGGTGAAAGACTCAACAGACCATCAATTTTTTAATGTATAATTTCAGTTACATCACACTGTAAAGTTTTGCTATAAATTCTGTGTTAGGATTGAGCCCTCCACTATCACCTGATGAAGGAGCGACGCTCTGAAAGCTAGTGTGCTTCCAATTAAACCTGTTGGACTATAACCTGGTGTTGTGTGATTTTTAACTTTATACACCCAGGTCCAACACCGGCATCTCCAAATTATAAAATCATGAGGGGCATGAATAGGATAAATAGACAAAATCTTTTCCCTGGGGTCGGGGAGTCCAGAACTAGAGGGCATAGGTTTAGGGTGAGAGAGGAAAGATATAAAAGGGACCTAAGGGGCAACATTTTCACACACAGGGTGGTACGTGTCTGGAATGAGCTGCCAGAGGAAGTGGTGGAGGCTGGTACAATTACAGTGTTTAAAAGGCATCTGGGTGGGTATATGAATAGGAAGGGTTTAGAGGGATATTGGCCAAGTCTGGCAAATGGGACTAGATTAATCGCCCTGGGACATGCTCTCCAAAATGGGCTTTGGGGAAGGAATCTGCAATTGGATTCGACAACTCTACACCAACATCTTTTGTGCATTCTCAATCAATGGTTGGGAATCAGAAAGCTTCTGATCAGATCTGGAGTCAGGGAGGGCTGCCCACTCTCTCCTGCCTTGTTGGTGTGTTGTACACAGTTTTTTTTTTGCTAAGGCCATCAGGAAGGATGTGAGCCTGAGAGGGGTGACGATTCCAGGCAGCAGAGGCCTGCAGGTCATAGCCTCCCTGTACATGGATAACATCGCCGTTTTCTGCTCCGATCCGCTGTCAATGTGCAGTCATGAGCATCTATGGCCTGTTCAAACTGGCCTCGAGAGTCAAGCTAAATCAAGGCAAAAGCGAGGCCATATTCTTTGGAAACTGGCCGATCAATCCTTTATCTCCTTCAGCGTCCAGACAGATTACCTAAAAGTGCTGGGAATAAGGTTCAGAGGGGCTGGGGAGCATGAGAAAAACCTTACAAGGAGTGTATCGCCAAGGTGAGGCAGAAACTGAGCCGATAAGAGGACCACTGCCTCTCCATTGCAGGTAAGAACCTGATCATCAGTTGTAAGGCACTCTCTCTGTTGTGGTATGTGGCACAGGTCTGGCCCATAGCCTGTGCCGTTGCAATCAGCCAAGCCATCTTCCACTTCATTTAGAGGTCAAAACTGGACAGGGAAACCACGTCCAAAGCTCTGGATAAAGGAGAATGCACCAAACGCTGCCCTCATCCTGATGTGCACCTTCCAGTGCAGCTGCATCGAGCTCCAAGTAGTTGTGCTGTCCTGTATCACCTGTTCCTCATGGAAAAATCTGTGAAAGGAAACGCCTTTGACCACAAGTCCACCAGGAAATGGTCAGCAGATGGCGTCCTTGAGACCCTGCAGGAAAAGGAGAGGGGCGGACCCCTGAGCAGACTGCCAAAGTTACTCGTCAGAATGCCTCACTGCCAGAACTTTCCAAAAGGTTTACCTGGTGGTGAGAAGGGCACTACCCATCAGATCCTTCATGCATGCTCAGTCACTATGCAGCACCACACGCTACCCTCAAAGCGGCTGTGCTGGTGAAGAGACTGTCACGCATCTTCTTCTGGAATGTGCTTTTTGCTGGAGAGAGACGCAGTGGATTTTTCGAGGTTTGTCCCAGGAAGCTCCATGACGCAGGACTCTGGTCTTCAGGCATAACTGAGGACACATACTGAAACGAACAGCAACTGGTCCTGCAGAGCCATCAATTCAGTGAAAGATGCTCTTTGGCCTGTCTGAAACTTGTCGGTCTTCCAGTGTAGAGTTGACCTGGACTGAGTGTTGCAGACTGGCACCTTCCAATGTCCAGGACTTCACGCTGAGGGACAGACTAAAGTTTGGGGCACCCTCCTCCACTGTGCAGTGGGGAAGGACCACTACCTCAGGTCTTTCTGCCGAAATAAAGTGAGGGCCTGTTGAGTTATCAGATCTTCCTATTGCCTCAATATATGAGTACTGCATGAGTAAGAAATGCCTTTGATTTTTACGCTACAGGAAATGTCAAATTCCAGTGTATGTTTTTCTTGATACACAAGGACTGTAGAGCCCCACTTAAGAATCTGTGAATGTGGATCAAGATTATTTATGAATATAATTTGTAATGATAAAAATAAACTGTCCCTGTGTCAAAATTCTGGAAGCCACTCCCTTAGAGAAGTGTGGGTGTACCTACATTACAGGGGCTGCCTTAGTTCAAGAAAGCAGCTCCCCAATACTTCCTCAACAGCAATTACGGATGGGCAATAAGTGTTGGCACTGCCAGTGACACCGACATCTTAGGAATTTGTTCCTATCTCTCTGCACACCACTGTTTGGCCAGTCTACAAACTTTATTTTGAGTCAAAGACCCCTATTTAAACTCAGAACAAAGTCTTGTGGCACTGAATCTCTCCCATTTCGATTGGGTTCAAATCTCACCTGTGACAGATTTGTGTTTTTACATATCTGATCGATTTCGATTAGATGAGATTAGATTCCCTACAGTGTGGAAACAGGCCCTTCGGCCCAACTAGTCCACACCGACCCTCTAAAGAGTAACCCACCCAGATCCATTTCCCTCTGACTAATGTACCTAACAATACGGGGCAATTTAGCATGGCCAGTTCACCTGACCTGCACACCTTTTGGACGGTGGGAGGAAACCAGAGCACCCGGAGGAAATCCATGTAGACTCAGAGAATGTGCAAACTCCACACAGACAGTAACCTGAGACTGGAATCAAACGTGGGTTCCTGGCGCTGCGAGGCAGCAGTGCTAACCACTGAGCCACTGTGCCGCTCTTGAGCCTTTCGTTTAAGAAAGGTGAAAATATTTAGCATTTGTGGAGGTAAGACAGAGTTAACATGGTTTTCAGAATCAGTATTGTTTTGGTGCAGAAGGAGGCCATTCAGCCCATTGTGTCTGCACTGGCTCCCCGACTGAGCACCATGACTTCATACTATTCATCCACCCTTTGCCTGTAATCCTGCACATTGTTTCTATGGAAATGACATCACCACAGGAAATTACATCACCAACCCAACTTAACACCTAAATAGAAAGTAGATCATAACACCAGTGCTTCATCCTGAGGCTCACTGAAGATGTTACCCAGTACAGTGACAAAACGTCTGGAAACGAACCTTCCAGCTCAGCGAGAACCTACATCTAGAACCTCACCCTGAGCTACAAATTTTCTCAAATTTGTTTCTGTTCAAATAATCATCCGATGTCCTGTTGAATGCTTTGATCGAACCTATCCCTACTGTACTTTCAGGCTGGGTTTTCCAATTCCATCATCCATTGTTTTTTGTTCTCTATACCTCAGCCAATTTTGCATCTGCTTGGCTTCTGCCCTTTTTATTTCATGAGCTATATCCTTTCCCATGGGTCTGTTGTGTGGCATGCCATTGGACAACTATGTGTACCATATCAAATGTATTCCCCTCATCAACCCTCTCTGCTACCTCTCCCAAAAACTCCAGCAGTTTAGCTAAACAAGATTTTTCCTTACTTACTGTTCCTAATTAACTCATAGTTGTCCATATGACTATTAATTCTATCTGTTTTTAGTTGGATTTGGATGTCTGTTAAGAGAATCAGTAATTATCACTTGGTTTGTATTGTTGTTTGTAATCATGCACCATTTCCAGTAGAAGTGGTCGTGGAGGAGCACTTGTGAGAGGTTTTCGGTAAAGTATTTCTAATGGCTTGTGATTCAACATATTTTAGTGTTTAAAAACATGATTCTTCCTGCTGCCATGAGCTACTGGAGGTTTGTGACCTGCTCATGTTTAGTTTTCCTGAGAATGGGAATGGCATTTGTGATACAGAAACAACCCGGCCAATTTTCAACAAGACAGTCCATTTGCTGTCCAATGATATTGTGGTTGATGGATAATCCAAATGGTAACCCGGAACAAGATTTACTGATGCTAAAAGTTGTCCGTTCTTGTGAATCTGGGGAACAATGTATGGACCAATATGCATTCTTGGCATCAGCCTCACACCTGAGGACTTGGTATTTAGCTCTTCCAGGATAGGAATCCTTTAGGGTCATCATTTTAACCAATTTTCAGTCACCTTGGAACTAAACACACACAGGGAATGCCACTTTTCTCCAAAACAAAAATCACAGGATTGCACCAGTGATGCTCATGCTTGCCATGGAATCCAGTTCCAGATTGATCTTATTCCTGATGAAGGGCTTTTGCCCCAAAACATCGATTCTCCTGCTCCTCGGATGCTGCCTGACCTGCTGTGCTTTTCCAGCACCACACTCTCGACTCTGACCCCCAGCATCTGCAGCCCTCACTTTCGCATAGTTAAACTAGATCAGCCTCCTTATCTTTGTATTAGCAACAGAGTAAAATGGTGACGTAGGGAACCAGTGTGGCAGACGATGACTCGTTGAGAAAGACAAAGCAAGCCAGCATGATTGGTTACGCTAATGTTATCCGATAAGTACGGGAACAACAACTGTATAAACTGCAGAAGGATAAAGTGCTTGTGGGCAGTCAGGGATTTTACTGGCTGCCACAACTTTGATTTTGCTAGATTAAAGTTTAATTTTGTAACAGATTTTCTGTGTCTCCTGGTACTTTTTTTATTGAACGTTGAGTGATTCTTCCACAGCATGTGCAGGGCACTCGCCTGGGAAGGGAAATAGGACAGGACCCTGGGATTCGCGTTTACTCTCTCACCTCTCTTCGCCTCTGTCACCCAGTAATTAACAGCTCTCCATAATTCAAACCCCTTCTGTACCAAGTTGGAGTTGCAAGGGTTAACTGGAGTTTTAGTTGCTGTCGGACAAATCTCATTTCACTTGATGCAGAGCATTGTTTTTTTTCTAAATAGCCATTGTTTTCAGTTATTGTACATATTTTCAATTTTACTTGTTTTAATAAACTCAGAATTTCCTTTGCCTCTGAAGCATCTGTCACCTGTGTTTTGCACCACACCTCACTACCTCAGAACCAAAGAGTTGGTGTCCAATAAACCAATCAACACTCCCTACTTGTGGTGACCACAAAGGGAGATTGGTAGAGTGAAGATTTGGAGATGCCAGTGTTGGACTGGGGTGTACAAAGTTAAATATCACACAACACCAGGTTATAGTCCGACAGGTTTAATTGGAAACACTAGCTTTCATCAGGTCCTGATGAAGGAGCTGCACTCTGAAAGCTAGTGCTTCCAAATAAACCTGCTGGACTATAACCTGGTGTTGTGCGATTTTAAAGTGGGCAGAGTGAATGTGGTGTTCTGGAGGGTGTAACAGTGGCCCAGAACCGGATGGATGAGAGTATTTCCTCTGATGTGTTGAAGAGAGTAAATATTTCAAGGGGTTGGGTTCTAGAAGAACCAAGTGTTCCTGAGAAAGTGGCAGCCTGGTGGATAGAGAGCAAACAGTACAAGCGCTCCATGGAAAAGGCAATCTGGCTCCTATGTTTACAGAGACAGGTCCAAGCATTAGACAGGAGGGTTGAGGAATTAAAGGGAGCACTGATGGAGGCAGAGGACGGCTGCACCTTATGGACCAGGACAGGTGAGATGCTGCATGAGGACCTGCAGTGGGGGAGGCAGGAAAGATGGTAGATGGAAGAATGACTCCGAAATCAAACAGACTACTTGCAGTGCCAGGCCACAGAGGCTAAAACCGGGTGCTGAGACAGGAAACCAAGTGCCTGGGTGATCAAGTTAAGGCACAGCAGGAGAAGCTGAAAGATATACAGACAGCCTGTAAGGTGGCTTGCCGGGAAGAGCACAGTCCCTGCCAAGAACAAATTCACAAACTAAGCCAAGATTTGTCCCAGGCTGGAGGCATGGTGTGCTTGGCCAGTCTTGGAGAAGCTCAGAGAGGCAGGAAGGGGCGAGACGGTTATGAGTTGGAGGGCAGTCAGGGATGCTTGGTCACTGGGGTCACTGGAGGGGGGAGGTTCGGTGTGGCAGCCGGGAGAGCAGTTAGACGGAAGGGGAGGGTAAGTCCCTGGATTACAATTGTAATCCTGGATTGTACCAGGAGCAGATCCAGTCTGGAAGCAGGTGAAGGCTCGTTCAGTACCAAGAGCACTGGGAGAAGGCCCGGGCCAACAGGGAGTGTAGGGCCAGTGCAAGAAGGTTAGGGGTCAGGGCCAATGTGCCTGGGCTGACAACACAAATATGGCACGCTCCAGGATGGGCAGGACGGAGGGGATTTGGAGAGCCAGTTCAAGTACCCACGCAGCTTGGGGCCAAAGTGGACCATGTAGAGAAATTGACATATATTGGGGGGGGGCCCATCCGTCCACTACATGGAAGTGGAGCAAGTGAGGGAGATCAACAGAGAGTTAGGGTGTAGGTTTGCTCGCTGAGCTGTAGTTTGATATCCAGACGTTTCATTACCTGGCTAGGTAACATCATCAGTGGTGACGTCCAAGTGAAGCGAAGCTGTTGTCTCCTGCTTTCTATTTATATCTTTCTCCTGGATGGGGTTCCTGGGGTTTGTGGTGATGTCATTTCCTGTTCGTTTTCTGAGGGGTTGATAGATGGCATCTAGATCTATGTGTTTGTTTATGGCATTGTAGTTGGAGTGCCAGGCCTCTGGGAATTCTCTGGCATGTTTTTGCTTAGCCTGTGCTGAAAATGTGTTGCTGGAAAAGCGCAGCAGGTCAGGCAGCATCCAAGGAGCAGGCTGCGCTTTTCCAGCAACACATTTTCAGCTCTAATCTCCAGCATCTGCAGTCCTCACTTTCTCCTTTGCTTAGCGTGTCCCAGGATAGATGTGTTGTCCCAGTCGAAATGGTTTTTTTTTCATCCGTGTGTAGGGCTACGAGGGAGAGAGGGTCGTGTCTTTTTGTGGCTAGCTGGTGTTCGTGTATCCTGGTGGCTAATTTTCTTCCTGTTTGTCCTGCGTAATGTTTGTGGCAGTCCTTGCATGGAATTTTGTAGATGACGTTGGTTTTGTCCATGGGTTGTACTGGGTCTTTTTAGTTTGTCAGTTTTTGTTTGAGAGTGTTGGTGGGTTTGTGTGCTACTAGGATTCCTTCACCAACCTTCACAAACCTTGCATCAACAGAGATTCTGCGATGATGCAGAACTGGCCAAGTTGCTGCTGTTCTTATTGAACAGCAGACTGTACAAGGCCCTGTCTGGGGATAGTAAACGAGGACGTAATGCCTCGGCAGCTGAACACGAAGAGATCCTGAAGGCAATGGGCTTCAATACCGGGAGCCTATTGTCCCGTGTAGCGAGCATCTTGCAGGTGGCAGGAGAAACCCCACAGGCCGTCGCTGACAGGCTGTGGCCTGCTCATACAAGCACCTGTGGAGGGAACCTGGAAAGGGATAACTTTAGAAGTGGAAACCAGGCTCATTGGCTCTGCATCCTGATGGCTAACAGCTTACCAAGGTTGCAGGCAAAGACTGATCCCCAAATCACGGAGGAATCCTTGATAAGACAGTTGTCCCTCGCTTTTTGGAATAGGTAGGAGGAGAAAGTGTAGCCCGGATCTTTGAGATCAAACCGTTCCAGGGTAAGAAGGAGTGGCGCCAGGAGGAAGGCAGCTCTCCTAACAGGAAGGGTATGTCCTTTGGGTGTGAAAAATCCTGGATATAGGATTGCCCCAATCCCTGGAAGAGAGGGGAGGGAAGGGATTTCCCCCACAGCCACGGGAAAATCAAATCCCACCCCATAGAGCCTCCACCCCACCACCGCCCCCCCCCCCCACCTCCAGGTGCCATGGAGGGTTTCATGGAAGCACTCAAGGCTGTCCTGGGTTGTGGGCGGGGGTGGGGGTGCGGGGGGGGGGAAGGGGGAGTCGCAGGAGCAACAGGTGTAGGAGCCCCCAGGGCCCTACAGCAACTCCGAGATGTGACCTCAGCCGGAAGGGGTTTAGGGTGAACCCAAAGAAGGGACAGATCAGCCAGCCAGGAAGGGAATTCCTGGGGCTGACTGTGCAGGTGAGGGAGAGGGGAAAGATCGGACCCTGTGCTCAGGGCAAGCACCAGGCTGGCACACTGGCCCAAGAAGGCACCCAAACAGGTCCCTTCTGGGACCTGAGCAGCAAAGAACTGATAGTAGCAGCCAGGGATAGAGGGAAAGCAAAGGGGGAATGCAAGGATCCTGTCCTTAACCCTCACCTGGGAAGACTGACTGGGGGAAAGACGGTAGCAAGTCCACACAAAATAATGAGGCTGCTGGATGGGGTGGGCCGCAAGCAAGAAGGCAGCAGCCCCAGGCTGTGGAGAGCGCCCAGGGAAAGGCCCAGTCCCACAGACCACTGAGCATGGGCAGGTGAATTGCTACACAGGGTAGGTTAGCCCACCCATAGTTTGGGACTCAGGAAGTTCCCAGCGCTCCCAAGGGACGCCACACTCCCACAGGTCACAGATCAGACAGCATCACAGATCAGGAATGGCTGCCAAAGGAAGTCACAGTACCACAGAGCGTTAGGCCTGGGCAGGGGCACATGGAATAAGCTGCCAGCGGAAGTGGTCGAGGCGGGTACATTAACAACATTTAAAAGGCATTTGGACAAATACATGGATTAGGAAGGTTTAGAGGGATATGGGCCAAGTGCAGGGAAATGAGGTTAGCGTGGATGGACATTTTGGTCGGCATGGACCAGTTTGGGCCCAAGGGCCTGTCTCGGTGCTGTAGGACTCTATGACTCTATGACACAGCATGTAATGAAACAGGAAGCAGACAAGAAATAAATAGTTTTGCTAGTGGGGATAAAGTGTTGGCATTACTACCAGTGGTAGGTGAACCTTTAAAAGCAAGATTGAGTGGGCCTTATCAAATTGAGTGAGGTTAAATATTTAATAAAACACCAGAAATAAGGAAAACTTACAGTTCATGTCATGTGAATATGATCAAGAAGTATTTTGATAGGAAAGGAAAGCAAAAGAGAATGCATTACTTGTTATAATTCTACACCAGGTGATAGTCCGACAGGTTTATTTGGAAGGACTAGCTTTCAGAGTGCTGCTCCTTCATCAGGTGGTTGTGACACAACTATCTGATGAAGGAGCGTCACTCCGAAAGCTAGTGCTTCCCAATAAACCTGTTGGACCATAACCTGGTGTTGTGTGATTTTTAACTTTGTACACCCCAGTCCAATATTTGGCACCTCCAAATCATTGTTATAGCTCAGAGTGAAGAACCAAATCCAGATGATTCTGATTTTGACATTCCTCAAATTAATTTAGACAATGAAGAAGTTCTCAAAAATTGGGATAAATTATTGAATTCTAGAGGGAGATACAAATGACCTGAAAAAGCTATTACAATCACGTGGAGAGATATTAGATTAGATTAGATTAGATTACTTACAGTGTGGAAACAGGCCCTTCGGCCCAACAAGTCCACACTGACTCGCCGAAGCGCAACCCACCCATACCCCTACATTTATCCCTTTAACCTAACACTATGGGCAATTTAGCGTGGCCAATTCACCTGACCCTGCACATCTTTGGACTGTGGGAGGAAACCGGAGCACCCGGAGGAAACCCACACAGACACGGGGAGAACGTGCAAACTCCACACAGTCAGTCGCCTGAGTCGGGAATTGAACCCGGGTCTCTGGCGCTGTGAGGCAGCAGTGCTAACCACTGTGCCACCGTGCCGGATATGTGGGAATAAACTGAGAAGTGCTAAACTGTAGGTATAGAAAATGTTGTTCCAATTAAGCAACATTTTTATAGGTGTAACCCTCAAAATTGGCACAGGTTCAAAACACAGATTCAAAGTATTCTCAGAGACAACACAATTGAAGTGTACAGCAAAAGGAACACAGTGATGGTACAGAAACCAGATGGTACCCAACGGTTATGTGTGGACTATCGCAAACTCAGAAAATCCGATTATTACAAAAATCTGATTGCGCACTTGGAAGACTGCATTGAGAAGGTGGGACAAGCATCTTATATTTCTAAACTGGGCTTACTCGGAAGATATTGGCAGGTACCTTTATTCAAACAAGTGAAGGAAATTTCAGCTTTCGTGACCAGTTTAAAGTCATGCCATTTAATATGAAGAATGTGCGAGCCAAATTTCAAAGATTATTCAATAAGGTCAGTTTGGAATTACCTAATTTGGTAATATACAATAAATGATCTGGTGATTTTTAGTCCCATATGGAAGACTATTTGCAGCTGCTAGCGGAAGTATTTGATTGACTGCAGCAGGTGGGCTTGGTAATAAGTCTGGCTAAGGATGAGTTTGCAAAAGCCCAAGTTACATTCCTGGGCCATACCATTGAACATGGAGAGATGGCCCCAAGGGATGTCAAAACAAAGGTTATTGTAAAAACAAGATTTCCCATACCATCAACGAAGAAGGAAATACTACAATTCCTGGACCTGAGTGTTTTTTACTGGAAATCTGTACTGAATTTTAGCAGTGTGGTTGTTCCACTAACTGACTTGTTGAGGAAGTGCACAAGATTTCAATGGACTGAGGAGTATGAAAAGGCATTTATAGAGTCATGGAGATGTAAACATGGAAGCAGACCCTTCAGTCCAACCCATCCATGCCAACCAGATATCCCAAACTAATCCAGTCCCATTTGCCATCACTTGGCCCATATCCCTCTAAACCCTTCCTCTGGCAGCTCATTCCATACACATACCACCCTCTGTGTGAAAAAGTTGCCCCTTAGATCACTTTTATATCTTTCCCCTCTCACCCTAAACCTATGCCCTCTATTTCTGGAATCCGCGACCCCAGGGTAAAAACTTTGTCTATTTATCCTATCCATGCCCCTCATGATTTTATAAACATCTTTAAGGTCACCCTTCAGCCTCCGACGTTCCAGGGAAAACAGCCCTAGCTGGGTGGCACGGTGGCACAGTGGTTAGCACTGCTGCCTCACAGCGCCAGAGACCAGGGTTCAATTCCCGCCTCAGGCGACTGTCTGTGTGGAGTTTGCACATTCTCCCCGTGTCTGTGTGGGTTTCCTCTGGGTGCTCCGATTTCCTCCCACAGTCCAAAAATGTGCAGGTCAGGTGAATTGGCCATGCTAAATTGCCCGTAGTGTTAGGTGCAGGGGTAAATGTAGGGGTATGGGTCTGGGTGGGTTGCGCTTCGGCAGGTCGGTGTGGACTTGTTGGGCCGAAGGGCCTGTTTCCACACTGTAAGTAATCTAATCTAAGCCTATTCAACCTCCCCCTATAGCTCAGATCCTCCAACCCTGGCAACATCCTTGTAGATCTTTTCTGAATCCTTTCAAGTTTCACAACATCTTTCCGATAGGAAGGAGACCAGAATTGCACACAATATTCCAACAGTGGCCTAACCATTGTCCTGTACAGCCGCAACATGACCTCCCAACTCCTGTACTCAGTACTCTGACCAATAAAGGAAAGCATACCAAACACCTTAATCACTATCCTATCTACCTGCAACTCCACTTTCAAGGAGCTATGAACCTGCACTCCAAGGTCTCTTTGTTCAGCAACACTCCCTAGGACCTTACCATTAAGTGTATAAGTCCTACTTTCCCAAAATGCAGCACTTCACATTTATCTGAATTAAACTCCATCTGCTGCTTCTCAGCCCATTGGTTCATCTGATCAAGATCCTGTTGTAATCTGAGGTAACTTTCTTCGCTGTCCACTACAACTCCAATTTTGGTGTCATCTGCAAACTTACTAACTATACCTCTTATGCTCACATCCAAACCGTTATATAAATGATGAGATGTTGTGGACCCAGCACTGATCCTTGTGGCACTCCACTGGTCACAGGCCTCCAGTCTGAAAAACAGCCCCCCACCTCCACTCTCTGTCTTCTACCTTTGAGCCAGTTCTGTAACCAAATGGCTAATTTTCCCTGTATTCTATGAGATCTGACCTTGCTAACCAGTCTCCCATGGGGAACCTTGTCGAATGCCTTACTGAACTTATTGACAGCCTGAAAGCTGTGTTGATCACCATCCCAGTGTTAGCAACGTCCAATCATACAAAGCTATTCATGGTGGCTATTGATATGAGTGTTGTGGGTGTCAGTGTTGGACTCTTGTAACAAGACGAGAGTATGGATAGACCTATTATGCATTTTTCCTGAAAGTTGAACATTCATCAGAAGAAGTATTCTACTATTGAGAAAGAGACCTTGAGTTTGGTGTTGGCGTTGCAACATCTCAATGTTTATATTTCCAGTAATGTATATAAGGCAACTGTCTGTACGGATCATAACCCCTTAGCATTTTTGGAAAAATGTAAGGATAAAAATGTCAGACTGTTTTGATGGAGTTTATTGTTATAGCCATTCAATTTGTGAATTATTCATGTGGCAGGATGAGAAAGCATAATTGCTGGTACTTGGTCACGGCTTTGATGAAGGAAGACCGAGGTGTTTGGTGGGTGGCAGCACGGTGGCACAGTGGTTAGCACTACTGCCTCACATTGCCAGAGACCCGGGTTCAATTTCTGCCTCAGGTGATTGACTGTGTAGAATTTGCACATTCTCCCCATGTCTGCGTGGGTTTCCTCCCACAGTCCAAAAATGTGCAGGTTAGGGTGAATTGGCCATTCTAAATTGCCCGTAGTGTTAGGTGAAGGGGTAAATGTAGGGGAATGGGTCTGGGTGGGTGCACTTCGGCGGGTCAGTGTGGACTTGTTGGGCCGAAGGGCCTGTTTCCATACTGTAAGTAATCTAATCTACAGAAGGAATGGACTGTATTATTGAATATTTACAAGCTTAGAGTTAATACTATATATATGATAGAGTACTAATGTGTTATTGCTGTGGCTTTCTGGTTTCTTTTAGAGAGAGACGGGGGGGACAGATGGCGCGCAGTCTATGAGAAGGTAAATAAACTGTGAGGCCTTGAGGTTTTTTCAAAAGTTGGGAAAATTGAAGTAGTCTGAGAGGATGTGGTAAAGCTCCCGCAGTTGTTGCTGGGTCTCAGCAGGGTTAAAAGGCAGTGAATCTCTTCCCGCCTGCTACACACTCTCTCTCTCTCTGGGCAGCTGCTGCATATATCTCTTTCTTGCTGATAAAATTGCATCTGGATCTCAGCACCTGATATTTACCTTTGAAATAAGAAAAAGTTAGGGTCAAAGCTACCTTTTTAATATCATATTAAAGGCTTTGAAACTGAAGTCATGAGTGTATATTGATGGTCCATTTTCTTAGTGGGGGGGAATGGTGTGACAATACCGTACCTTTGAGAGATGTCCTGTTTCTCTTGCAAAGGGGTGCTGTCACAGTGGTTCAAAATTGTCTCCTTTAGACAGGCTGTTGGTAAACAGCTTTGAGTTCTCCCTAGGTGTTTTATTTAACCTAAGACGAAAGAATCATGAGCGAGCAGGATGAGGCTCACTCAGACTGAGAAGATTTTAGCTTTACTTTCAGTTAGTTGGCTGCTGGAGTTAAAAGTTGCAGTTTCTTGCTGCTAGAGGGTTCCTCTTAAAAATCAAAAGGTGTAGATTAGAGTCTAGGCTTTAATGAAAACACACATAGTTAAAATAGAATGAAAAGAAGAATTGGCCTAACTTTACTCTATTGAAATACCTAATAAGATAATATATTATTTAGCCTTTAATATGGACAGCATCCTAGGGGTGCGGGCAAACCGGAGGATTTCCTCGTGAGTCTGTTCCTGGGCCTGGCCAGGCTGGTTACAGACAGGTCCAGGCAGCAGGCCATGAATGAAGATCATTTCTGCTGACTGCCTACATCTCTTCTGTGGCTACATTCATGCCTATATGTCCTTGGAGAAGGAACATGCAGTGTCCAAAAACACTCTCGATGCCTCTGGGAAGAGATGGGCACTGCAGAGGGTGGGGGGGGGCTTTATCTCTCATTCCGATTCTAGCTTGATTTGGTCCCTACCCTCCCCTTCACTTCTTCTTTTATGTAAACATTGTGAAAGAAAATAATGAAAAAAAAATATAGACTGTATCCTCGGGGTGCACACAGGTCAGAGGATCACCTCGTGGGTCTGCTCCTGGGCCTAGCAGGGCTGGCTATGAACAGGTCCAGGCACCAGGCTGTGGAGGAGGTGATTTTGACTGAATACCAATCCCACCTCTGCAGCTATGTTCGAGCCCAGGTGTCCTTGGAGAAGGAGCATGCAGTGTTCACCAATACTCTTGATGCCTTTCGGGAGAGGCGGGCACCGCACAGGGTGAAGTGCTTTATTTCCCTCTCCAGCTCTATTTTGATTTGATCCCTAACCTACCCCTTCACGTTTTGTTTTCACATAAGCATTGTCCTTATCCGGCTTGGCTTGTTACTGCTTCGCTGGCCACATGGGTGTTTTTCCTCGATTATTGAAAAAATTATTTGCACAATGGTGTCTTCACTGAGTCCCCGTACGTACGCACGTACAACACGGATGCTGCAGGAGCAAATAAGCACAGAAAAACAGAAACAGATAGCATCCTCCAAACACACCCTTGGCAAAGGCATAATATACTTTGGGGGGCTCTGGTCTGATCCATAACACTAAGAATCACACGAGACTAAACACGAGGCATTCAAAATCGTGTATGAGACACGAAAGAAGAATTGCTGAGAACAAAAACTTTAAATAATTGTAAAGCTGATAGGACTGACCGTTAAATTAGTGGATGGCTGTTCCTCCAAAAGGCATTGGATTAACATTGAGGATGTCTGGGCCGCTGAGCCCCGCAGAGTCATCAAACTGCTTGAAACAGGTAGCCATACCTGTGACATTGGATGGCTGGAGAACAGTCTCAGAAAAAGATTCAGACAAGGGAGTTGCTTCAAACCAGAAGTTTCAAATAAATCTGACTGATGAAGGCAAGCATGCCATATGCTTTCTTTCCCACCTTATCCACTTCTGCTGCCACTTTCAGGAACCCAGATACCTCAAGATCCCTCTGTATATCAATGCTCCGAAGGTCCAGCCATTTAGTCTATACTTTCTTTTTGCATTTGATCTTCCAAAACACCTCACACTTGTCCAGAATAAACTCCACCTGCCATTTCTCCACCCAATTTTCCAACTGATCTACACTGCCGTATCCTTTAACATCCTTTTTCACTATCTATAACTCCACCAATTTTCATGTCATCTGAAAACTTACTGATCAGCTCACCAACATTTTCATCCAAATCATTTATATATATTACAAACAGCACAGGTCCCAGCACTGATCCTTCAGAATACCACTGGTTACAGATCTCCAGTGAGAAAAACACTCCTCGACAATTACTCTCTGTCTTCTCTGGCCAAACCAGTTTTGTAATCAACTCGCCAACTTACCATGGATTCAATGTGATTTGACCTTCTGGAACAGCCTACCATGAGGGATCTTGTCAAGTGCTTTAGTAAAGCCGTGGAGATAACATCTACTGTCTTATCCTCAGCTACAGTTGTTAATTCCTCAAAAACCTCAATCAAGTTTGTGAGACAAAACCTCCTCCACATAACGCCATGCTGACTATCCCTAAGTAAGTCCATTTCTTCAAATGCAAGTAAATCCCATCCCTGAGAACCTTCTCCAATAATCAATTCTAACGGTATTTGGCATGAGCTTTCAAAAGTTCATTTGGGACAGATATTTGCAGGTTAGGAGATAGCTGGAAAATGGAAAGCCTGCACAAATGAGATAACAACAGATAACAATATGTCTCTGTTAGGGTGAAGGGCAAGGCTGGTAAGTGTAGGGAATGCTGGATAACTAGAGAAACTGAGTTCTAGTCAAGACAAAAAAGGAAGCGTATGTCAGGTACAAACAGAAGGGATCGAGTGAATCCCTACAGGAGTATAAAGATAAGAAGGAAATGAGGAGGGGGAAAAAGGGACATGAAATAACTTTGGTGAATACAGTCAAGGAGAATTCAAAGGGATTCTATAAATACATGAAGGACAAAAGAGTAACTAGGGAGAGAATAGAGCCCCTTACAGTTCAGCAAGAACCCCGTATGTGTGGAACTGCAAATGACTGAGATACTAAATGAATATTTTGCATCAGTATTTACTGTGGAGAAGGATATGGAAGCTAGACAACTTGGGAAATAAATCGTGGTATCTTCAGAAGTGTCTTTATTATAGAGAAGGAGGTGCTGGAGGTCTTAAAATACATAATGGTGGATAAATCCCCAGGACTTGATCACATGCATCCGAAAACTTTGTGGGAAGCTAGGGAAGTGATTGCTGGCCCCCTTGCTGAAATATTTATATCATCGATAATCACAGGTGAGGTGCTGGAAGATTGGAGGTTGGCTAACGTGGTGCCACTGTTTAAGAAAGGTGGTAAGGACAAGCCAGGGAACTGTAGACCAGTGAGCCTGACGTCAGTGGTGGGCAAGTTATTGGACGGGATTCTGAGAGACAGGATTTACTCGTATTTGAAAAAGCAAGGACTGGATGGGGTTAGTCAGCATGTAATTGTGTTCCACTAACTTGACTGAGTTTTTTTGAAGAAATGACAAAGAAGATTTGGTGAAGGCAGAGCGGCAAACATTGTCTATATGAACTTCAGTAAGGCAGACGATAAGGTAGACTGGTTTACAAGGTTAGATCACATGGAATACAGGGAGAACTAGCTATTTGCACACAAAATTGGCAAGAAGATAGGAGACAGAAGGTGATGGTGGAGGGTTGCTTTTTGTACTGGAAGCTTGTGCTATAGGGATTGGTGTTTTCGTCATATATATATATATATATATATATATATATACGTAATTTGGACATGAATAAAGGCGGTATGGTTAGTAAATTTGCAGACGACACCAAAATTGGTAGTGGACCTTGACCTTAGTCAGATTGGCTGAAGGGAGTGGCAGATGGAGTTTAATCTAAATAAATGTGCAGTGGCTACATTTTGGTAGGCCAGAGCAGGACAGGTCTTATAAACTTAATGGTAAGGTCCTGGAGGGTTTTGCCAAACAAAAGAATCTTGGAGTGCAGGTTCATTGTTTCTTGAAAGTGGAGCTGCAGATAGACAGGGTAGTGAAGAAGACGTTTGGTATGCTTGCCTTTATTGGTCTGTGCATGAGGACAGGACTTGGGAGATCATGTTGCGGCTGTACAGGACATTGGTTCTGAAATTCTGCACTCAATGTTTGGTCTCTTTGCTCTCAGAAGGATGTTGTTAAAGTTGAAAGGGTTCAGAAAAGATTTACAAGGATGTTGCCAGGCTTGGAGTATTTGAGCTATAGGGAGAGGCTGAATAGACTGAGGGTATTTTTTCTGGATCATCAAAGGCTGAGGGGTGACCCTATAGAGGTTTATAAAATCATGAGGGGCATGGAAAGGGAGAACGATCAAGGGTTTTCCCCAGGGTAGGGGGCTAGATGACATAGGTTTAAGATGAAAAGGGAAAGATTTAAAAGGAACCTAACGGGCAACCTTTTCATGCAGAGGTTGGTGCGTGTATGGAATAAACTGCCAGAGGAAGTGGTGAAGATTTGTGCAATTACAACGCTTAAAAAGGTGAATCCAAAGAGGTTCTTTAAGTATATTAAAGGAAAAAGAACAACTCAAGAGAGAATCGGAAAGGAGATGGGTGAGGTCCTCAATTAATATTTCTCCTCTGTGTTTACTGTGGAAACGGACATGAAGGCTTAGGAACTTGGGGAAGTTAGTGGTCAAATCTTCGGGACAATCCATATCGTAGTAGAGGAGGTGTTAGATGTATTAGAATGTATGAAGGTGGATAAATCTCCTGGTTTTGACTGGATATATCCAAGAACACTGCAAGAAGCTAGAGAAGAAATTGTGGGGGCCCTGGCTGATATTTTTGCTTCATTGTTAGCCATGGGTGAGGTCCCAGAAAACTGGAGGGTAGCGAATGTTGTGGCCTTATTCAAAAAGGGCTACAAAGAAAAACCTGGGAACTATAGACCAGTAAACCTCTAACATCTGTGGTGGGTATGTTACTTGGGAAGATTCTGAAACATAAGATATACATGCATTTGGAAAGACAGGGTTTGATTAGAAATAATCAACATGGCTTTGTGCATGGGTAATCATGCCTCACAAATTTGTTAAGAGTTCTTTGATGAAGTGACCAGGAAGGCTGACGAGGGCAGGGAGGTAGACATAATCTATATGGATTTCAATAAGGCCTTTAATAAGGTTCCACATGGAATGCTGCTCTGGAAGGTTAGATCACATGGAATCCATGGGGGAGCTGGCAAATTGGATACACAATTGGCTTGGTGGTAGGAAGCAGAGGGTAATAGTAGAAGGATGCATATCAGACTGGAGGCCTGTGACTGGGGGAGTGCCTCAGGGCTCAGTGCAGGACTCATTGCTTTTAGTTACGTATATCAGTGACTTGAATGAGAATGACCGAGGCATGATTAGTAAGTTTGTAGATGACAATAAAATAGGTGGTATCGTGGACAGTGAGGAAGGTTATCTGAAATTGCAGCAGGAGCTTGATCAGCTGGGGAAGTGGGCCGAGAAATGGCAAATGGAGTTTAATAGAGAGTGAGGTCTTGCATTTTGGAAGGTCAAATCAAGATATGACTTTCATGGTGAATGATAGGGCCTGAAGGAGTGTAGTGAAACAGAGGGACCTTGGAGTTCAGGCGCATAGTTCTCCGAAAGTGGAGTCCCAGGTAGACAGGGCAGTGAAGGACGCTTTAGACACACTGGCCTTCATCAGTCAGGGCACTGAGTATAGAAGTTAGGAAGTTATGTTGCAGTTACACAGGACATTGGTGAGGCCGTACTTGAAGTATTGTGTTCAGTTTTGGTCACCTTGTTATAGGAAGAATGTTATTAAACTGGAAAGAGTACAAAGAAAAATTACAAGGATGTTGCCAGGACCCAATGGTCTGCATTATAGAGAGAGGTTGGACAAGCTAGGTTTTAACAACATCTAAAAGGCATTTGGCCAAATACATGGATGGGAAATGATTAGAAGGATATGGGCTAAGTTCAGGGAAATGGGGTTAGTGTGGATGGACATTTTGGTCAGCATGGACCAGTTTGGGCCAAAGGGCTCCTCTCTTTGCTGTCAGACTCTGTGACTCTATGCATCTGGAAGGAGAGATGAATAGGAAACGTTTGGAAGGATATGGGCCAAATTCTGCAAATTCTAGCAACTAGATTAATTTTGGATATCTCGTCAGCATGGACGAGTTGGATTAAATAATCTGTGTCCATGCTGTACATCTCTATGACTCTAATTTCCCTATCACTGGCCTCTAATTTCCTGTATTATTCCTGTTGCCCTTCTTGAAAAAAGGAACAATATTGGCTATCTACCGTCTTTTGGGACCTCACCTGAGGCTAAAGAGGATACAAAGATCTCTGTCAAGGCCCCAGCATACTCCTCCTGTGCTGCCTGGTTCAGATCCCATGAAGTCTTGGGGACCTATCTACCTTAATGTTCCTCAAGACACCCAACTCCTTCCGGAAGACCTTCTTAATACACACATGTCCCAGAGTATCAACAAACTCCTCTCTAAATTTAATCCACTTTTTTCTCCCTGGTGAAAACTAATGAATTAAAGTTCGTAACACTTCCTCTAGCGCCATCCATAAATTTCCTCCTTTGTCCTAGACCTATCCTTGTCCTTGACCTATGCTTCCCCAGGGGGAGGGATTCAATAACGAGAGGTCACGCTTTCAAGGTGAGAGGTGGAACATTTAAGAACGCAGCAAGTACTTCACACAGGGTGGTGGGCGTTTGGAACGCATTGCCAGCAGAGGTGGTAGAGGCAGGCACGGTAGATTCATTTAAGATGCATCTGGACAGATGCATGAGTCGGTGGGGAGCAGAGGGATACAGATGCTTAGGAACTGACCAACAGGTTTAGACAGTACATTTGGATCGGCTCAGGCTTGGAGGGCCGAAGGGCCTGTTCCTGGGCTGTAAATTTTCTCTGTTCTTTGTTCATCTTTGTTCTAATTACGCTATTGCTCCTAGTAAATGTATAAGGTAATAGTTATTAATACATTTTTCTAATTTATGGTTAGGTAGGGATTGTCCTTAATGATAGTTCTTTACCGGTCAGGGCTGGAGCACATAATTCCAACCAGATTCTCCAATTCAGTACCAAGGGAGTGCAGTTTTTGTTAGATGTTACCCTAAACTCAGGACCTATTAGCCTGTTTAGGTGGCTATGAGGGAATCCCTGTTTAAAGAAGAGCAGGGGGCCAGTTCTTCCTGGTAATCCTAGCCAATAATTATCACTCATATCAGCATCATCACCAAAACATATTATCTCGGTCATTATTGCATTGCTCTGGGACCTTGCAGTGCACAAACAGGATTGTTGCTTTTCCGACATAATGACAGCGATTTCTCATCAAGAAGTAATTTCACGGATTACAGAGCACTACCCACGCTAGTCGATATTGGCCAAGTACGGGTCTCACCAATCATGCCGTCTCTCGGCCCAAATCACATACCACTTCATACCTTTCGGCCTTCACTTTGGAGCTCAGGGACACCCATGACTTTGCTCTGACCACTATCCAAATGGTGCTCCCCCAGTTTGTTATGGTTCCAGCCAGGCATCCCCAAACTATTAAGGCCCTGGGTAAGGAGGGATGAACCGACTTCCTTTGCTCACCTACACCCTCCGTTGGTCACAACAAATTTCATTTTAAAAAGGATTCCCCCACCCTAATTCCAGACCCAAATGAACTTGTGTTCTAAAAGAAGCCTTTTTTGAATGAACAACAATAGTCCATTTCTTACTGAACCTGAGAAGAAATAATAATGCTGCACACAGAATAGAAATAAGGTGAATACAAATAAAGTTTAAAAAGTCATTCTCTGAATTGCTTGTGAAGAGAGGATAGTTTATGGTTGCTGCCATTGCAGTGAACCCCTCCAATAGCATTGGCATTGGTAGTTAAATTGTCAATTCTGAGAAGCTTGGCTTTGAAGGTTGATTGAAACCCTTTCAGCATCCTTTAACTGGCAGCACTTGGAGAAGGCTTTTTTCCCTTTTCTTAAAACATGAAAAGCGGGGGTGTTTAAACGACTTTCCTCAGAGGTGCAACACTCACAGAACACTAATATGAACACGAGGAATTCAGGGAAGTAACACGCACAGACCAGGGTTGAAGCTCACTTTGAATCTTTGTCCCTGTTGTTACAGAGACAGAAGCCAAACCAAATCCGTCTTCTGATCCCGAAGGAGTGGTGTGGTGGCTCAGTGGTCAGAAACACTGCCTCACAGCACTCGGGATCCAGGTTCAATTCTACCCTAGGGCAACTGTCTGTGTGGAGTTTGCACATTCGCCCCGTATCTGCAAGGGTTCTCTCTGGGTACTCCGGTTTCCTCCTGCACATCTTTGGAGGATTGACCATACTAAATTGCCCAAGTGTCCAGTGATATGCAGGTTAAGTGGATTAGCCATGGGGAATGCAGGGTTAAAGGGGGTGGGACGCTTTTCAGAGGGTTGGTGTGGACTTGATGGGCTGAATGGCCTGCTTCCACAATTTGCAACACAGGAAAATTAAAATGCTCAATGATCTTCAAAACTGGCTCAATGGCTCCTAACCAGATCTCTTGTATAACCAATGCAAGTTTATAGCTCAAAGAATGAATTATTTATTCATAATACAGCAGGTTTAGTGAGCAAAGTTAAACAAAAAGATAATCTAAGTAATGTTTATGATTTAAACCCAAACTCCTTTGATTCTAGCCCTCTCACCCTGTCGTGATTGTATTGCGGTTGGCCAGGTGGACTTCATAGAATCTGGGTTCCCTGATTGGGGCTGTTAACCAGGTCCAATCAGGGAGTCCTGGCCGACAGATATAAACAGGAGTGGAGTGCATCATTTCTCCCTCCAATTCTATTTTGATTTAGTCCCTACCCTCCCCTTCACTGTATTGTCTGCACTTTTGTATGTAACGGTATTGTCTAATGTACAAATGTCATTGTCACTGTCTTGTTATATGTGGAACTGGGATTTGAGGTTTGTCCTCCTCTCCCTGTAAAATGGTTGAATGGTAGGGTTCGGGGCCTAGCCTTGCTGCTCCTCTCCCTTGTAAAATTGCTGTCTTTTGTGTACAGCTGTCAATGTTTTTTGTAAACTGGTTTGTAATTTGTTTAATAAAATAATATAACCAGGAAAAAAAAAGTTTGTCACTGGCCACCCGGGTGTTTTCCTATCTTCCCGGTGGTAGAAATTGAATAAAGATTTGTGCACTTTGTGTCTTCCACTGTGTCTCACACCTGCACACACACACCATGGGTGCTGGGGATAAAATAAGCACTACCGCACTTAGGTGGTAGTGTGGGGGAAGAAAAAAAAATATAACCAGGAGGTATAAAATAAGCTCTACCGCACTTAGGTGGTAGTGTGGGGGAAAAAAAAAAAACAGGAGTGGAGTGCATCATTTCTCCCTCCAACTCTATTTTGATTTAGTCCCTACCCTCCCCTTCACTGTTTTGATCACACAGCACTGCCCTTTGATGTGAAGGGCAGTGCTTGTCACTGGCCACCCGGGTGTTTTCCTATCTTCCTGGTGGTGGAATTTGAATAAAGATTCGTGCACTTTGTGTCTTCCACTGTGTCTCACACCTGCGCACACACACACCATGGGTGCTGGGGATAAAATAAGCACTACCGCACTTAGGTGGTAGTGTGGGGGTTAAAAAAGAAAGGGGAAAAAAAAAGAAGAAAAAATAAATAAATAAACAGGAGTGTCAGAGGTTCTGTTCACTCTGAGAGCTGGTTCTGTGAAAGCTGGACCAGTGTCAGTTCCTCCACATGGTAAATGATGGGATACCAGCAGCTATGGAGTTATTTCAGTGGCAACAAGAGGAATAATATGTCCCTGAAGAAATTTGCTCACAAAAGTCATCTTTGAGTTGGGTAAGCATTTCTGACAGCATGCTTTTATTTGGAAAGATTGACTCATTCAATCCTGCCATCAAAGACTTGGCCCAGTATGAGGAGAGAATGTTATTTTTTCTGGGCAAATGACATTGAGGCAAATGAAAACAAATGACAACTTGTGGACCACAGTTCTTTTTCGGTTATTAATAGCCTAACATTTCCCAGACACAAGATACGAAAACCTTTGAAGAGTTGAAGGATTTAGTTAAGGAAAAATCCGACTCCAAACCTCTTCTAAGTCTGAGATGCTCTCAGTTTTACTTGGCAGTTCAGGAACCAGGGGAATCCATGTCGGAACTTTGCTAGAGGCATGTGACTTTGGTTTAATACTTAATGAGTTGTTGAGAGGCTGTTTGGTATGTGAGATTAATGAATTGCCCATTGCACCTATAAGCTGAAACTCAGCTGGACTTCAATCAGGCACTCCAAACTGGCTTTGTCATGAGGAAATGTGGCAGGTGGAACATATGAGTTGCAGGGTTTTCCGACGGAAGTGGACACCTTGGCTAGGCTGACTGAGCTTGGGTAACACCATTTGAGTGAAGGTAATTGCACATCCTGAACAGAGGGACCCTAGGTCAGCCCACAGCAAAACCCTAAAACAAAGCCAAGCCTTGGCCAAACGGTTAACATTTTCTAAAGGTCCAGGCCAGCAAGCCACTGTAGTTACTGCTGGTGTGTGGAATTGTGACAGTAAAAGAATCCCACTCAGCCTGAATTGAGTAAGAGAACTCATAGATGGTGCATACACCCTGGAAAGCCCACTATGTCTGGCTTGGAACAATTAAGTTGCTTTGCAACATCTAAATCAGAACTAATCAAAATAAAAGTTTGGTTAAATGGTCACCTGGTTCTAATGGAGGTTGATACCAGCACGGCCATTTTAGTTATCGCAGAAATCAGTCTTTAACAAAATTCACTCTGGACTCCAATCATTAAATTTGCGCAAAACTTCGGCTTGACTGAGCACCTATATTGGGAAACCTTTACGGATTAAGGTTACAACTCTGGTTTCAGTCTCGTATGAGAAGCAGCCGGTTCAGTTCCCACTGATTTTAGTAAAAGGCTCAGGCCCAAGCCTGATGGAGTGAAATCGGTTGAGAAACATTTTACTTAATTGGCTCAGTAATTTGATTAGAAAATGGCTGCCTGACTGAACTCCTAACTAAACGACCTGGAAGTTTCTCAGGAAGGTCTGGGGACCAGTAAAGGAGCCAAGACCACCTTGCATGTTGACCAGGAAGCAATTCCACGATTCTGCAAGCCCTGCCCAGTGCCATTTGCCTTATGTGCAAAATTAGCAGCAATCATCAGGAAACTGGAAAGTGAAGGAATCATCAAATCAGCTGCCAGTTTGCAGAGTAGGCAGCACCAGTCATACTGATGGTGAATATCTGACAGGTTCACCTTTTATGGGCTTTTAAACAAATGGTAAATCACCTTTCACAGCTGGATAAATAACCAATCCTTCACATAGAGGACTCATATGCAAAGCTGATGGGTTGGCGGAGGTGCTGTCCTTCACAAAGCTGGCCATAAGCCATGCGTACATGCAATTGCAGTTAGATGAGGATTCCCAGAGGTCTGCTACAATTAATATCCACAAGGGTTTGTACCAATATGAGACTGCCATTTGGAGTATAATCAGTGGACGAAGGAGAACATTTTACAAGGTCTACCCCAGGTTGCCATTTATTTGGATGATGTACTAAAAACCAGGAAGACCAAGAATGGGCATTTAGAAAACTAGGACACAGTGTTCAAACATTTCTCCAATGTGGGAATATGTCTTGGGTGCCTGGAACACCCATTTTCCCTCCTAAGTGCCTCAGTCACCAAACCTGGATTACACCTGTTGGAAGATAAAGTGAGGGCAATCAAAGGTACACCAGCTCCCAAGTCTGTACCAGAACTTAGGTCTTTCCTTGGATTATTGAATTAATTTGGAAAGTTAGTACGTAACTTAGCCTCCATCCTGGCCTGTTTACATCGGCTATTGAAAAAGGGTCAGCCTTGGTATCCAAGACATAGCCTTTAGGGAAATGAAGAAGCAGATATTATTGCCTAAGGTGTTGGCACATTATGACCCCATGTGAGGACATGCAATGCCCCCCTCATGCAATATCGGGGTAGTGTGAGCCCAATGGAGAGGAATCTTCAAAAGCTTATGCTCCTGGACTTTGGCTGATGCAGAGTGCAAATACACCGAGTTCAGGAAGGAAGGTTGGGGTGTCATCTTTGGTGTGAGGAAGTTTCACCAACATCTTGATGGACGTAAATTTGTAATAGTAACGTACCACAAATGCCTGCTCGGGCTATTCAAAGAGGGCAAGGCCGTGCCGGCCATAGCTTCAGGTCAAATTCAGTGGTGAGCTCTCATTCTAAGTGCATGCAATTACAAGTTGGAACACCATCCAGGAGGTCTGGTTGCAAATATGGGTGCCTTCAGCTGCCTCCCACTGACTGATACACCACTAGTGGTTCTGCCTGGAAGAGTCTGTGCTGGTTTCAAACTTTCTGGGCAGACTTCCAGTCATTGGTGACAATATCAGACAGTGGATGCAAAAAGGTCCTGCCTGGCAAATCTAAAGTGGAAAACAAAAGAGCCATCACAACCAGAACTGAAACCTTTCTGGACCTGGCAAGTCTGGATCATTGTAGAGAATGACAACATCTCCCTCATTTGTAGGAATGGAAGGGTAAACCCTGGAGTCAGTTACCTGTCAACTATGCTGGTCCTTTCATGAGGTCTATGGTTTTAGTCATTGTGGATGCCCACTCAAAGTAGTTGGACATGCACAAAGTTAGTTCATCAAACATGGAAACTATGATTGAAAGACTGTGAGCATCTTTTGCAATGCGTGGACTCCTGGAAATATTGGACGATGTGTCATCATGTACAAGCAGGGAATTCCAGTATTTCCTAAAGTCATATGGCATTTGGCATCCAAGGACAGCTCCATATCATTCACCATCTAACAGTCCTATGGAAAGAGCAGTCCAAACTTTGAAGGCAGGCTTAAGGAAACAGCTTCACTCGATACCAAACAGTCCCACTCTTAATAGATTATCGGATCACCCCTCATGCAACTACAGGGATAGTTTCAGTATAGATGCTCAGGGGAAGTAGACTTCACACCAGATTAAATCTGATTTTACTGGAGTAGGGTTGGGGGGATGTGTGGGCATGAAAAGCTCTCAGGAGTGCCAACACCAGACACAAGACTCCTCCAAGCAAGAGAGACAAGGGACAAGGCTTGGTGCCGAAACCAGGGAAATTACCCTGCGTGGGTAAGGTCAACGTGAGGTCAGGTCCTGTGACATACAAAGTGAGGTGGTCCTGCACAAGCACGCGGACCACATGAGAGCTGCAAACTCACAAACAGGTCAGGAGCAAACATACCTGGTCCTTCAGAACTGCTGGAAAGATTCTCAGAACCTATGGGTCCTCCCCCTCTATCTAGTGTCAAAGGAAGCTCAGAATCTGAGATGGACAATGTGGACATTGCAGCCTCGACACCTGAATTTAATTTCTTCTGAGACGCCCTGGGCACAAGAGGTGAGCTACAGTCCAGCACACACCACCACCACCCACATACTAGACAGAGCTGGAGGAACAGGACCCAGTGTGAAAATGCACCAAGAGCAGCTTCAACACAAAGAACACGTCTGCATCCCCAGACTTCGCAGGGGAGGGATGTCATAATTGTAACAAGGTCAGCCAAGTGGACCTCACAGAATATGAGTTCCCTGATTGGGGCTGTTAATCTGGACCTGTTCAGTCTGAGACCTGGCTCTGAGGAAGCTGAAACAGTGTCAAGTATAATGCACAGTAAATAAAGGGTGGCTTGGTGACAGATTTGTCTGGAGGTGATTTCACTCCCGCTCTCACAAAGACAGACAGACAAATTGATACGGTTAAAGGATAAATCCAAAGAAAATTAAAAGAGAAGTAAGTTTACTTCAGTAGTTTCCACTGTCTGTAATACCAGAGGCACATAGGATTCTATCAAGATTAGAGTGGTGCTGGAAAAGCACAGCAGGTCAGGCAGCATCCAAGGAGCAGGAAAATCAACATTTTGGGCAGGAGCCCTTCATCAGGAATTCTTGATGAAGGGATCCTGCCCGAAATGTCGATTTTCCTGCTCCTCGGATGCTGCCTGACCTGATGTGCTTTTCCAGAGTCACACTAATCTTACTCTAATCTCCAGCATCTGCAGTCCTCACTTTCACCTACATGGGATTCTATCTTCATTGGTTTCCAAAGACACAACTAAATAGAAATAGCTTCCAGTCGACTCAAAGGAATATTCACTTCATACTTACAACTGCGATTCTATTCTCCAAAATGATAAAGGGAGGACAACAAGAGAGCGAGATCAGATCTCCTTCCTGCAGCTTTAGCAGCCATAATCCTTCCGACAAAAAACATACCTCAAAACCAATCCAACCTTTAGCTTCTCCTTTTTTTCTTTTCAATGTTCTCTTGTTTGGAGTGCTGTGCACCAGCCCTCCCTATGAGGGCCACTGTTAACACTCAAACATCTGCTATCTGTTCAAACATCATGCATCTCAGAATTGAAAGGTCTAGACTTTTTTGAACAAGAAGTTAACGTCGCAATTAACGTCTAGGCCTGGCCTCACAAACAAATATCTGTTTGTTTGTTATCTTTTCTTACAACAAGCTGCTGCTTACTGATCAAAGTAGACAGGCAAGAGACTGGAAGAACACAGCAGGCCAGGCAGCATCAGGAGGTGGAGAAGCCAACATTTCGGCCCTTCTTCAGGACTGGGGGTTGGGGTAAGGGGAGCTGCAGGTAAAGGGGGTGGCGGGGCAGGCTGGTGAAGTGGGGATAGGTGAAGACAGGTAGAGAGTATGACTTGGTTGGTCAATGGGCGGAATGAATCCAGCTGGTGGGAGGGAGGAGAGAAAGAGTGGGGGAGGGGCTGCAAAGGGAGTCAAGGAAAGGAAAGGGAGGTTATTTGAAATTGGAGAACTCAGTGTTGAGTCCTCTGGGTTGTTGGCTGCCCAGGCGGAAGATGAAGTGTTGTTCTTCCAATTTGCAGTGTGGTTCGTTGTGGCATTGGAAGGGGCCATGGATGGTCATGTCAGAAAGAGAGTGGGAAGGGGAATTAAAATGGGCAATGACTGGGAGGTCTGGACAGCGCCTGTGGAACCGGTTGAGATGCTCGGTAAGACATTCCCTAAGTTTACATTCTGTCTCCCTGATGTAGAGAAGACCACATCGGGAGCACCTGATGCAATAAAATAGGTTGGAAGAGAGGCAGGTGAACCTCTTTCACACCTGTCCGGTTGCTGGGGAAGGTACCTGGGGGTTCGGTTGGGAGTGGGGGTGCAGGGAGGGCTGGTTGGTAGGCAGAGTGGCGTGAACCAAGAACTGTTGAAAGGAATGGTCCTTGCAGAAGGCAGAGAGCAGCAGGGCGGGGAAGAGGTTCTGGGTGATGGGATCTAGTTGGGGTTGGCGGAGGTGCTTAAGGATAATGCATTGGATGTGGAGACTGGTGGGGTGGTCGGTGAGGTCAAGAGGGACCTCCATTTCCCATTCCACTCCTATAGCCCCCCCCAACGCAATAAAGACAGAGTACCCTTGAGCTCACCTACCCTGCACCAGTCTCAGTGTCCAACACATCATCCTTAAACACTTCCGGGTAAAAACAATGACTGCAGATGCTGGAAACCAGATTCTGCCCGAAACGTCGATTTCCCTGCTCCTCAGATGCTGCCTGAACTGCTGTGCTTTTCCAGAACCACTCTAATCCCTAAACACTTCTGCCAACTCCAACTAGAATCCACCCCCAAGAACATCTCCCACTCCCCACCCTTCTCTGCCTTCTGCAAGTCCTTGGTTTGTGCCACTCTACTCATCAACACCCCCGAACCCCAGGTACCATCCTTGCAACCGGACATGATGCAAAACCTGTTGGTACACCACCCCGCTCACCTCCAACCAGGGTCCCAAACAGTCCTTCCAGGTGAGACAGAGGTTCACCTTCCTCTCTTCCAACCTAAGTTACTGTATCAGATGCTCCCGATTGGGTCTTCTCTCCATCAAGGAGACCGAGCCTAAACGTCAGGTTCACCAAGCAGGGACCAACTGGACTTCCCAGTCACCACCATTTTAATTCCCCTTCCCACTCCCTTTCCAACATGACCATCCTTGGCCTCCTCCATTGCCACAATGAACCAAATCACAAATTGGAGGAACAACACCTCATCTTCTGCCTGGGCAGCCTACAGCCCAGGGGACTCAACAATGAGTTCTCCAATTTCAAGTAACCTTTCTCTCTCATCCCCCAACTCCCTTTGCAGCCCCTCCCCCTCCCTTTCTCTCCTCCCTGCCACAAACTGGATTCACTTCCTCCCATTGACCAACCAGGACATACCCTCTACCTGTGTTCACCTATCCCCACTTCATCACCCTGCCTCCCGCCTCCCCCTTTATCTACAGCTGCCCCTACACCCACCACCAGTCCTGAAGAAGGGTTACACTTGAAATGTTGACTGCTCCACCTTCCTGAGATGCTGCCTGGCTTGCCGAGTTCTTCCGGTCTCCTACGGTCTACTTTGGATTCCAGCATCTTCAGTTTCTTTGTCACTTACAGATCAAAGGCTACCTTCAGCACTCAGCTCTGAACCAAAAATGGTTAAAATTAAAAAAAAGAGGGTTCTGACACTGCCTTCCTGAAAGGGAGAAAACACAAATATGTCGTCATCCAGATTTCAATCTTTTTAACAATCATGTTTTCAGTCTGAGATACTCACGAGAGATTACAAATTCAATTTGGAGAGCACTTTTTCTCTGAAGTTATTTGACATCTCATCAAGTGTGACATTCCAGAGTCTCTCTCTCTCTCTCTCTCTCTCTCTCTCTCTCTCTCCAGGCAGCCACTGAATTATTGCATCTCCGTTCAACTAGAACTAGTCTGACAATTAGGGCTAGACCACTCATGAGAGATATTAGGAAGCATTTCAACATACAAGGGATTGTAGGTTTTTCTAACTCTCTGACACAAACTGCAGTGGATGCAAAATCAGTTGTCAAGTTTAAATCTGAACTATACATGTTTTTTTTAAGCAAAAGGCATTAAGGGATATGGACGGATGGGAGCTCCAATATATGGGGTCAGGTGCAACCCTCCAGTCCCTCCACTCCAACCTCGACCTCACCATCAAACCAGCGGGCAAGGGGGTGCAGTGGGAGTTTGGCTCACTGACCTCTACACTGCTGAAGCCAGGCACTAACTCAAAGACACCTCCTCCTACCACCCCCTTGACCATGAACCCAACCCCCAACACCAAACCATCATCTCCCAGACCATACACAACCTCATTTCTTCAGGGGATCCCCCACCCACAGCTTCTAACCTCATAGCTCGGGAACCCCACACTGCCTGGTTCTACCTCCTACCCAAGATCCACAAGCCTGACTACCTCAGCCGACCCATGGTCTCAGCCTGTTCCTCCCCACAAATTCATCTCCACCTACCTATCCCTCCAGTCCAGGAACTCCCCACATACGTTTGAGACACCACCCACACCTCCACCTCCTCCAAGATTTCCGTTTCCCCGGTCCCCATCGCCTCATCTTCACCATGGATATCCAATCCCTTTACACCTCCATCCGCCATGACCAGGGCCTCCAAGCCCTCTGTTTCTTCCTCTCCTGAC
>NW_025215381.1:808565-817764 GCF_004010195.1 Chiloscyllium plagiosum
ACATTTCCGCCACCTCCAAACGGACCCCACCACCAGGGATATATTTCCCTCCCCACCCCTTTCCACCTTCCGCAAAGACCGTTCCCTCCGTGACTACCTAGTCAGGTCCACGACCCCCTACAACCCACCCTCCCATTCTGGCACCTTCCCCTGCCACCGCAGGAATTGCAAAACCTGCGCCCACACCTCCTCCCTCACCTCCATCCAAGGCCCTAAAGGAGCCTTCCACATCCATCAAAGTTTCACCTGCACATTCACCAATATCATTTATTGTCGCTCCTGATGCGGTCTCCTCTGACACTGGGGAGACCGAACACCTTCTCGCAGAACGCCTCAGAGAATATCTCTGGGACACCCACACCAACGAACCCCACCACCCCGTGGCCGAACATTTCAACTCTGTGGAGGACATGCAGGTCGTGGGCCTCCTCCATCGGCACTCCGTCACCACCCGACGCCTCGAGGAAGAACGCCTCACCTTCCACCCTTCAACCCCAGGCATCAGTGTGGACTTCACCAGTTTCCTCATTTCCTCTCCCTCCCACCTTACACCTTCCAGCTCGGCACCGTCCTCATGACCTGTCCCACCTGTCAATCTTGCTTCCCACCTACCGCTCCACCCTCCTCTCCAACCTAACACCTTCCTCCCCACCTCCATCCACCTATTGCACTCTCACCAACCTTCTCTTCAGCCTTAACCCCCTCCCATTTATCTCTCCACCCCCGAGGCTCCCAGCCTCATTCCTGATGAAGGGCTCAGGCCCAAAACGTTGATTTTCCTGCTCCTTGGATGCTGCCTGCCCTGCTGTGCTTTTCCAGCAACACACTATCAACTCTGATCTGCAGCATCTGCAGCCCTCGCTGTCCCTCAAGTGACAGATCAGCCATCTTCTCATTGAATAGTAAAACAGAATGGGGCTACTCCTGTTCCTCTGTATGTCCTTTTTAAAAACAACATGATTTAATTAATGTTTGAGATGTCAATAAGTAATATTTGGTCATGCATGTTTTTACGACTTCACTTTGCTGGTAAGGACATCCACTCATTTCATAGAACATCGAAATAGATGCAGGAGTAGGTCACTCAACCCTTTGAGCCTGCACCACCATTCAATAGGATCATGGCTGAATGTGCAATCCCAGTCCCACCTTCTCTCCATATACCTTGTACCCTTTAGCCACAAGGGCTACATCCAGCTCCCTCTTGAATCTACCTAATGAACTGGCCACAACAGCTTCCTGTGGGAGAGAATTCCACAGGTTCACATCTCTCTGAGTGAAGAAATTCTTCCTCATCTCAGTCTTGAATGGCTTACCCCTCATTCTTAGGCTGTGATGCCTAAGTTCAGGACTTCCCCGACAATGGAAACATTCTTCCTGCATCTAACGTGTCCAGCCCCGTCAGCACTTTATATGTGTCTATGAGATCTCCCCCCCCAATTCTTCTAAATTCCAACACATACAAGCCCATCAATCCAGTCTTTAGTCAAATGTCAGTCCTGTCAACACGTGCATCGGTCTGTGAACCTTCACTGGATTCCCTCGATAGCAAGAATCATGCAGTTACCCAAGGCCCACCTAATGGATCTTAGGCTGTGTTCTGAGATCTCATTCACTTTATACTTATTTGGAAGCTGCCATCCTCTGCACATGTTACATTGTACTCTTCACTTACCGGATCCTTTGCACCAGCCTGCCAGCATTGTTTTTTTTTTCTTTTTATAAATATTTTTATTGAAAAGTTTTTAAAAATCTTTTACAAAACATTTAGAACAAGGCCATAACATAGTACCATTGTTACTAAACAACCCATTATTCTACCAAACCAAACCCACCTACTTCACTGAAACTAAACTACAAACATATTGAATAAATACTAGCTTAAATTACATTTAAGTTACTTAGATTATATAGTGTCTTCCTATTTTATTCTGTCTTACTCATCACACCTCCACTGAGGCTCCCATCCCTGGGAGTACCCCCTCCAGTACCCATATTCTTTTCCGTCCAGTCTCCTCCTCCCAGGGCCCCACGCGCGCCCATAAAGGTTCGCACGGCTATACCACGGCCCTGGCTAATATTGCCGACTAATTAATGACAATATAATTAAAAACGGCCGCCACACCCTATAAAACTGCTCCGTTTTGTGGTGTACTATATTTGTGAGGTAATTCTAGATTACTTACAGTGTGGAAACAGGCCCTTCGGCCCAACAAGTCCACACCGACCCTCAAAAGAGCAACTCACCCAGACCTATTCCCCTACATTTACCCCTTCACCTAACACTACGGGCAATTTAGCATGGCCAATTCACCCTAACCTGCACATCTTTGGAGTGTGGGAGGAAACCGGAGCATCCGGAGGAAACCCACGCAGACACGTGGAGAACGTGCAAACTCCACCCAGACAGTTGCCTGAGGCGGGAATTGAACCCGGGTGCTCTGGCGCTGTGAGACAGCAGTGCTAACCACTGTGCCACCGTGCCACCCATGCTCCATCACCAGCTTATGCCACCCTGTAAGACTTGAGCATCGGTTTTGAGTGCAGAAGAAAAGGCAGCTTGTGATGGTAGGGAGCACTGACAATCTCTCAATTAGATACAGTGTGAGACAAGTTCATGTGCAGCACTCCACTACATCAATGTTAGAGCTGCAGCACATGCCAAGGGTTTATATAGCAAGTAAGTTCTTCAAGCAAATGGCAATGTCTGAAAGTCAAAAGGGAGCAGTCCTTAGTGGGATGAAAGGGTCCTACAGTCAGTCAGGGAGCACAGCCACATTCAGTCAATGGGCTAGTCTGATTCCAGGCTGCAGGGTTGGCCACAATCAGTCAGGTGTTTGGTCTTCCCAGGGTCCGGGAATTGCAGTCTGGGGATTGGACCAAGGTCAGTCCTGCAGGTCAAGTGCAGACAATCTGGGAATTACAGATAACTCAGTTGGTAGAAAGTGAGGACTGCAAATGCTGGAGATCAGAGTCAAAAAGTGCAGTGCTGGAAAAGCACAGGCCGGTCAGGCAGCATCCGAGGAGCAGGAGAGTCGATGTTTCGAGCCTAAGCTCTTCACCAGGGACCACAGCAACCTCGGTTTGTATCTGAGTCACAGAAATGGGCATCCTTCCACATCCCTGTTGAAGGGCTTATGCTTGAAACGTTGACTCTCCTGCTCCTCGGATGCTGCCTGACCGGCCTGTGCTTTTCCAGCACCACAGTTTTTAACTCAGGTGGTGTATAACTGAGACATCAATCCAGGGTGGTAGGCCAATGTTTCCTGCAATGAGACATTGGGATGAATTGAATACAATTGAAATGGATGGAAGAGCATTTAGTGATGATGCTTGAGCAGTCGGGGTACTGAGGTGTCCCCAGCGAGTGAGTAGGAAGTACAGAGAGCAGGAAGTGGTTTAGAAGGATGGAGTGGACAAAAGCTACAGAGTGGACATGATCCACCGGATAGATTTGTGGATCGTGAGCCTTGGCGAGAGATGTGTCAGTGAGAAAATGAGTGGGTATAAGGTAGTGGAGAGAAGGTGATAACACTTAACTTTAGAAAGTGAAGAAGATCATTGGCCTTCTTCCTGCACTTTTGGGCATCCAACGTCAGTTGGGTCGCAGCATTGACTTAGTCTGCAATCTGTCTTCAGACCGGCTGGGTCTGGCTACACAGCTTTCTGCGATGGTTCAAGGGAAAAGGGCTGTCGGACAACTCCAGGTTCTTGTCAACAAAGCTGGGAGCAGTTTCTCCTGGGGTTTAAACATGGCGTACATCAGACAGTCCCACTCCCGTCTCTCTGGACACTCGACTCCCCCAGAAACATTCCTGACGGCCTGGTTGCCTAATTAATGATGGTTGGAAGATTGCAAGAGGATAGTCGTGCTGAGCATGGGTGCTATGAAACTCATTCGACAAAATTCTTTCACCAAAGGGGAGAAAATCAGCCTAATTCAAGGTCCAAGTCCTATGTTACAAATCCCACAAGAATGATGTAAAGGTGGACAGGATGTTCTGTGCTGTGACCATTGCACAGTCTACGTACACTCACTGAAGTGTTTCACGTCATGACAGACCAATTTGGGAAAAGACATTGTGCCAATCTTGAGGTAACATTGTATACTTTGACTGCTTTTCCAATGTATAAACACTCTCAAAAACACTCCAAGTTGTATATTCTAAAGCCTCTTTCTCCAATCTTTGCCTGTGAATTTCCTGAGCATATTTTACCGTGCCAAGGACACTTTATAAAAGCACGTTGTTGATAACTCATTCATCCATGTTGTGGACAAAAACATGACTTTAAGCCCTCGGTCGTTTCTCGTATCTCACTGAATGGTACAGAAGGCTTATGGGATTGAATAACCTATACCTGTTCCTATTTCTTACAATCTTATTTTGTCACTAACCATTGAGGCGTCAGCAAGTGAAATGTGGGAAAAAACATCACAGATTGCTGAAGATTTCCACCTAGATTGATAGAGCTGTTAAGAAAGCGTACGGTGTGTTAGCTTTTATTGGTAGAGGGATCGAGTTCCGGAACCATGAGGTCATGCTGCAGCTGTACAAAACTCTGGTGTGGCCGCACTTGGAGTATTGCGTATAGTCCTGGTCACCGCATTATAGAAAGGATGTGCAAGTTTAGGAAAGGGTTCAGAGGAGATTTACTCGGATGTTGCCTGGTATGGAGGGAAGGTCTTACGAAGAAAGGCTGAGGGATTTCAGGCTGTTTTCGTTAGAGTAAAGAAGGTTGAGAGGTGACTTAATTGAGACATATAAGATAATCAGAGGGTTAGATAGGGTGGACAGTGAGGGCCTTTTTCGGGTTCAGAGGAAATTTACTCGGATGTTGCCTGGTATGGAGGGAAGGTCTTACAAAGAAAGGATGAGGGATTTCAGGCTGTTTTCGTTAGAGTAAAGAAGGTTGAGAGGTGACTTAATTGAGACATATAAGATAATCAGAGGGTTAGATAGGGTGGACAGTGAGGGCCTTTTTCCTCTGATGGTGAAGGCTAGCACGAGGGGGCATAGCTTTAAATTGAGGGGAATAGATGTAGGATAGATGTCAGAGGTAGTTTCTTTACACAGAGAGTGGTAGGGGTGTGGAACGCACTGCCTGCAACAGTAATGGACTTGCCACGTTTAGGGCATTTAAGTGGTCATTGGATAGGCATATGGAGGAGAATGAAATAGTGTAGGTTAGATGGGCTCCAGATTGGTTCCACAGGTTGGCGCACCATCGAGGGTGCTGTAATGTGCTAAGTTCTAAGAAAAGCAGGGGAATATTAGTTAAATAATCGTTTGGCAATGCAGAACCTAGGTATTGCTGAAAAACAGGTATATTTGAGCAAAGTTTTTTTTTATCTTGCACTCATCAGGACAATTTGTAAGAATACCAATACAAAGGGAAAAATAAAATATTTTTAACATACATCGTATCTGCAACATGAGGAAATCAGATTCTAAGTTTAGATTAGATTAGATTACTTACAGTGTGGAAACAGGTCCTTCGGCCCAACAAGTCCACACCAACCCGCCGAAGCGCAACCCACCCATACCCCTACATTTACCCCTTATTACCTAACACTAAGGGCAATTTAGCATGGCCAATTCACCTAACCTGCACATCTTTGGACTGTGGGAGGAAACCGGAGCACCCGGAGGAAACCCACGCAGACACGGGGAGAACGTGCAAACTCCACACAGTCAGTCGCCTGAGTCGGGAATTGAACCCGGGTCTCTGGCGCTGTGAGGCAGCAGTGCTAACCACTGTGCCACCGTGCCGCCCACAAGTTGAGGAGCTAAAGTCTGTGCACTGCATACTGTGATACACCAGGAACAAGGTAGAATGGCTGGACACCTTGTTGAAAGAAGCAATTATACCTCTTGGGCTAGCTACTCCAGGTCTGGTCTGTGGTCAAGGCTAGAAGAGTGTGACTCTCAATGACACAAGTATGAGGATCTAGAAGGTCGCAACTGGAGGAACCTTGGCCCTGGCAATTGCTCAACATGCCCAGGGCTTTTGCAACTCATATGGACCAGAGCCAGGACGTAAGGGTGGATCGGCAAACTGACTACCACATTAATGGGCAAACAAGATGCAGATGTATGGTTAGGGAGGATAGATCCTGTTCTCTGTAGCTAAGGGCCTGAATCCTAAACACTGTGCTGTCTATCTGGTGCCAGGTTTCCAATCCAAACCAATTACTGCCCCATCAGTTTACTCTCGATCATCAGTAAAGCGATGGAAGGTATCATCAGCAGTACCTGCTCAGCAATAACTTGTTCAGTTACCCCACTTTGGATTCTGCCAGGGCCACTCAGCTCCTGACTTCATTACAGTCTTCATTCATACATGGAAAAATAAGAGCTGAGTTCCAGAGGTGAGGTGAGAGTGACTGCCATACGACCATAATGCACAGGAGGAGAAATTAGGCCATTCAGCCCATTGAGTCTGCTCCACCATTCAATCATGGCTGATAATTTTCTCAACCCCATTCTCCCGCTTTCCCCCCATAACCCTTGATCCCCTTGATACTCAAGAACCTATCTATCTCAGTTTTAAATATACTCAATGACCTGGCCTCCACAGCCTTCTGTGGCAATGAATTCCATGGATTCTTCACTCTCTGGCTGAAGAGGTTCCTCCTCATCTTTGTTCTAAAAGATCTTCCCTCTACTCTAAGGCTATACCCTCAGGTCCTAGTCTCTCCTACCAAGAGAAGTATCCCATTCAGTATTCTGTACGTTTCAATTAGATACCCCCTCATCCTTCTAAACTCCATCAAGTCCTCAAACATTCTCCATATATTAAGCTTTTCATTCCTGTCAATCATTCTCATGAACCCCCTCTGAACATGCTCCAGGGCCAGCATATCCTTCCTCAGATATGGGGACAAAAACTGCATACAATACTCCAAATATGGTCTGACCTTGACATCAAAGCCCCATTTGACTAAATGTGGCATCACAGAGCCCTAACAAAACTGGAATCATGGGTATCGGGGGAAAGCTCTTCATTGATTGGAGCCATACCTGGCACAAAGGAAGATCATTGTGGTTGTTATAGGTCACTTATCTCAGCTTCATGACGCTTTGGCAGGAGTTGCTCAGGATAACAGCCTAGAGCCAACCATCTTCAGCTACTACATCAATGCCTTTCCCTCCAACATAAGGTCAGAAAAGGGGATGTTCGCTGATGTTTGTACAATATTCAGCACCATTTGTGACTCCTCAGTGATTGAAGCAGTCCATCTTGAAATGGAACAAGATCTAGACAATATTCAGGCATGGGCTGACAAGTGACAGGTAACATTCATGTGTAAGGCAATGCCCATCAACAATCACAGTCAGACAATCTAACCATACCTCTTGAAATTCAATGTGTTACCATCACAGAATACCCCACGATCAACATCCTTGGTGTTACCATTGACCAGAAACGCACCGGGAGTCTCCACAATGGCTACAACAGCAAGTCAGAGGCGAAGAATACTGCAGCAAGGAATTCACCTGACTCCCTCAAGCCTGTCCATCATCTACAAGGCACAAGTCATGAGTGTGATAGAATGCTCCCACTTGTCTGAATGGGTGCAGCTCCCACAACACTCAAAAAGCTCGATAGCGTTCAGGACAAAGCAGACCATTTGATTGGCACCACATCTACAACACTCACTTCCTCTACCACTGACAATGAACAGCAACCATATGTACCACCTACAAGACGCAATGCAGAAATTCACCACAGGCCTTCGACAGCACCGACCAAAATACACAACCACATCCATGGAAACATCTACTGAACATAGAATATAGAATGTGACAGCACAGTACAGGCCCATTCCTGCCTTTGAACAATATTTTAAAATTCCTTTTGTTTAACAAAAAATAATTATCTCAGATTTAAAATTAACAATTGATCAAGTATCAACTGAGAGCAGGACAAACAGCAGGTAGTGAGGAAGGCTAACAGCATGGAGGTACAGCACGTAGTGAGGAAGGCTAACAGCATGCAGGTACAGCAGGTAGTGAAGAAGGCTAACAGCATGCAGGTACAGTAGGTAGTGAAGGAGGCGAACAGCATGTACAGCAGGTAGAGAAGAGGTCTAACAGCAGGTAGAGTAGGTAGTGAAGGAGGCTAACAGCATGCTGGTACAGCAGGTAGTGAAGGAGGCTAACAGATGTACAGCAGGTAGTGAAGAAAGCGAACAGCTGGCTGGTACAGTAGGTAGTGAAGAAGGCTCACAGATGTATAGCAGGTAGTGAAGAAAGCTAACAGCTGGCTGGCACAGTAGGTAGTGAAGGAGGCTAACAGCATGCAGGTACAGCAGGTAGAGAAGAATGCTAACAGCATGCAGGAACAGCAGGTAGTGAAGGAGTCTAACAGAATACAGGTACAGAAGGTAGTGAAGAAGGCTAACAGCATGCAGGTACAGTAGGTAGTGAAGGAGGCGAACAGCATGTACAGCAGGTAGAGAAGAGGTCTAACAGCAGGTAGAGTAGGTAGTGAAGGAGGCTAACAGCATGCAGGTACAGCAGGTAGAGAAGAATGCTAACAGCATGCAGGAACAGCAGGTAGTGAAGAAGGCTAACAGCATGTAGGTACAGCAGGAAGTGAAGAAGGCTAACAGCATGCACGTACAGCAGGTTATGAAGCAGGCTAACAGCATGTAGGTACAGCAGGAAGTGAAGAAGGCGAACAGCATGGTGGTACAGCAGGTGGTGAAGGAGTCTAACAGAATACAGGTACAGAAGGTAGTGAAGAAGGCTAACAGCATGTAGGTACAGCAGGAAGTGAAGAAGGCTAACAGCATGCTGGTACAGCAGGTAGTGAAGAAGGCTAACAGCATGTAGGTACAGCAGGAAGTGAAGAAGGCGAACAGCATGCTGGTACAGCAGGTGGTGAAGGAGTCTAACAGAATACAGGTACAGAAGGTAGTGAAGAGTCTAACAGAATACAGGTACAGAAGGTAGTGAAGAAGGCTAACAGCATGCAGGTACAGCAGGTTATGAAGCAGGCTAACAGCATGTAGGTACAGCAGGAAGTGAAGAAGGCGAACAGCATGATGGTACAGCAGGTTATGAAGCAGGCTAACAGCATGTAGGTACAGCAGGAAGTGAAGGAAGCTAACAGCATGCTGGTACAGCAGGTAGTGAAGAAGGCTAACAGCATGCTGGTACAGCAGGTAGTGAAGAAGACTAACACCATGCTG
>NW_025215381.1:818264-830091 GCF_004010195.1 Chiloscyllium plagiosum
TGACAAGAATCTGATGCTTAAGGATTGAGCTGCAACTCTTGCTGCCCTTGTCATTCTGATCATGGTGATGGGTTCTTTTCCGTTGACCCAAGATGACTACGAGGTCTTCGGTTTCAATGTTTCATTTGAAGGCTGGTACTTCCAACAATACCATGCTGAAGAGTCAGCCACAATTATGTGCTCCAGTGATCACAGTGGAGCTTCCAAACACGGTGAACTACTGCTAACAAGTCTCTACAGCAATTCCATTGTGTCAGAATGTACACTGAAGGACAGAAGAGGACATATATTTATTATTTAAGTGCCACTTACCTGAGTAAAGACTAAATGTGGCTTTCAAGTGGTTAGACTGCAAACTAATCGTATTCTCACATTGAAGTTTTATTCCTTTTTTTATTCACGTTATATTACTGCAAGGAATGCACATACAGATAGGATTGTAGATAAAGCTTTGAACTAATTAGTCTAGGGTAGATGTGGCAGCATCTGTGAAGAGAAGGTAGAATTAACATTTTCAGTACAGTAACGCTTCTTCAGAAGTAACCCTTGTTTTTCAGTTCTGAAAAAGGGCACTGGACTCAAAACGGTAAGACTCTTCGGTCCAACCTATCTATGCCGACCAGATGTTCTAAATTTATCTCGCCTCATTTGCCAGCAGTTAGGGCCCATTTGCACCCAAACCTTTCCTATTCATGTACCCATCCAGTTGCTTTATAAATGTTGTAATTGCATCAGCCCTATCCTGTCACTATCCTGTCTACCTGTGACTCCTCTTTCAAGGAACTATGTACCTGCACCTCAATGACTCTCTTTCAGCAACCGTCCTCAGGTCCTTACTATTAAGTCCTGCCCCGATTTGCCTTTCCAAAATGCAGCACCACACATTTATCTAAATTATATTCCATCCGCCACTCCTCAGCCCACTGGCCCATCTGATCATGACACTGCCAATATTGGTGTCAACTACAAACCTACTAACCATTCCTCCTATATTCAGATGCAAATTATTTAGATAAATGACTGCATTAATCCTTGCAAGCACATGGCTGGTCAAAGTTCTCTGTCCAAAAAGCAACCCTCCACCACTTTCTCTCTTACCTTCAAGCCAATTTTGTATCCAAATAGCTAACTCTCAGTATTCATGTAATCTGACCTTGTGAACCAGTCTACCATGTTGAATGTCTTTCTGAAGTCCCTACAATGTCAACCTTTCTGCCTTCATCAATGTTCTTTGTCGCTTCTTCAAAAAAAAACTCCAGTTAGTGAGACATGATTCCCTGTGCACAAAAGCCATGTTGATGATGCCTAATCAGTCCATGCCTTTCAAAATACATGTAAATCCTGTCTGTCACAATCCCCTCCAACCACTTACTGACATTAACCTCACCAGTCTGTAGTTCCCTGGCGTTTCCTTAACACCCTTCTTAAATAGTGGTACCAACGTTCCATCTTCTGGCACCTCACTCATGGCTATCGATGATACAAGTATCTCAGCAGGGGGCCCTGCAATTACTGATCTAGCTTCCCCAAAGTTCTGGGGGACAGCTGATCAGGTCCTGGGGATCCCCTCTGAACATCCTCATTTATCCACATTTATCTGTCTTAAGATGTCCAGCACCACCTCCTCTGTAATATGGACATTTTTCACGATATCACCATGTATTTCACTAAGTCCTGTCGCTTCCATATCCTGATTAAAAAGTAAAACCTGATTCGAAATACTCATTTCGTATCTCACCCACCTCCAGCAGTTCCATACATTGACAGTCTTGTGAATATTAAGGGGTTGTCTTCACTACCTTGTTACTCTCTGTCCTTAGTCGTAGAAACGATTTTGGATTCTTCTTAACCGTTTTTGCCAAAGCTTTTCTCATGCCACCTTTTATCCCTTCTGATTTCCCTCTTACCTTTCTCCCCCTCTAGGGATTCACTCAAACCCAGCTATTTTAGACATTGCATATGCCTTCTCCTTTTTCTCATCATCCAGCATTGCCTACATATACCAGCCTTGCCCTTCACACTAACAGGAACATACTAATTAAGCCAAAAGGAATTCTGGCATTGGCTAGGAGTTTGGAGATTGAAAATAGGGATCCCTTGTTACACTGGTTGGTGTTGGTGACCACACCAAGAGTACTTTGAACAGTTTTGGTCTCTGTATTTAAGTACGTACAGAGAAGGCTTTGGAAGCTTTTCAAAAGGGATTCACTACGCTGAATCTTGGGATGAACGGAATGATTTATTGGGAAAATCTAAGCCTGGATTAATTTGTGTTTAGAAGAGAGGTGATCTAATTAAAACGTACAAAATTCTTAGGGGGCATGACAGGGTAAATTTTAAGAAGATTGTTTCCACTAGTGGGGGGAAATCTCAAACTGGGGAACATAGTTACTTCCTTATTTGGCACGGGATGTGCATATCGCAACCGAGACCAGCATTTATCACCCACCCTCACTAAGATGCAACCACTTTACTCTGGGTCTGAAATCAAGAGTAGGCCAGACCAATCACAGATGACAGATTTCCTTCATGAATCAAACAGATTTTTACAATTAGTGGTTGCTTAGGGAAATACCATTACTGTAGAACAAGCAGAGGATGGACCCAGCAAACCTGACCAATTATTGGTCCCCCAATATGCGCTGAAATCATCAAACTGACAGAAGTGTTCATTGGCAGTGTTATCAAATAGCACCAACTCATCAACAAATTGTGGATCAGTGCTGATTTTGGGCTCAGGGTCACTAACCTCCAAATCTCATTACAGCTTTGGTGCAAATGTGAACAAAAAGAGCTGAACTTGATCTGGGCAGCATTTAACACATTATGAACTTGGGGTCCATATCAACACTAAAGGTCAATGACAATAGGGAAACTCTGCACTGGTGCAGCTCCCACTGAACAGTAATAAAATTGGTTTGGTATCTCAGAGTGGTGTCCTCATGAGGTGCCCCTATAAGGGGCATGGACAGGGTGTCTAGAAAATAGCTTGATTGAAGGATCATTAACAAGGGAACATAATTTTAAAAGTCAGGAGGGTTAGAGGGGGATTTGAGGAAAAACCATTTCATCCAGAGTGTGAGAGGTCTGGGATTAACTGCCTTGGAGGGTAGTTGAGGCAGGAATCTCACCCTTAAATATTTGGATGAGCACTTGAAGCATCATAGCATTCAAGGCTATAGCCTAGTGTGGGGAAAGTAGGACCAGTGTACATAATATATTTTTGACAGCACAGACTACATGGGCCAAAGGGCCTCATCTGTACTTTATCATTCAACTATCAATGCATCATAATGGCCAGAGATGGGGATGTTCTCTAACAAATCCAAGTGATCCATATCCTTCGCACCATCTTAGATAATGAACTAGTCAAGACCTGTAAAGATTCTTTCTACAGGAATTTGGACTTTGAGGCAATACTATGTACATTTGGCTGAATACAAACTCAGGTGAGGTTTTACTTTAACATACTTGGTTAAAAGGAAATCTGTTCATCAGACAGAACTTTAAGTCATTTCCTGAGACCTCAAATATTTATTTCCGCAATAGACTTCCATTACTGTCTGGTCACTTGGACACCTTTAAGGATTTAGGAAGAGCACCTCAAAAAGATGTGTGGGGGTTTAAATAGCTGCACATTTTTGGACATGGGTGGGGTAGAGATCATGAGTTGGCTTGGAAGGTCTTTTCAAAATGTCCCCAAATCCTGACTATGTGTCACAACTGCTAAAAGGTGGCCTGATTGTGCAGACTCACTGCATGCCACTGAAACCAAAGCAGACATCATGGAAGCAGATTACACTGCTGAATTTGAATGGTTTATACAGAAGTCCTATCTAAGCAAATATCTGGCCCACTACAAACAGTTGCAAAGTGTACTTGAAGAGAGGCATAAGTGAATCATGATAATTGGGAAAACAGCTCCAGTGTTGCAAAGGTTTCAATATATGACCTCTTCGAACACAAAGTCCTGCTTTTTACAAAATGGCATGTGAATTTGGAACAAAAGCTTTTTAAGGGATATGTAATACTTAATGACCTATAATTGGTAAACAGATTCAGATGACTGGAACTGAAGGTTACTTAGCCTCTGGAATTTTGATTTCTGTTCAGTTAGCCAGTTGTGGAGAAGCAATGCCATTTGTCCCAGTCAATGCTAACCCTTAAGAAAATTAGTGAGATCTGTGAAATCCTTCAATGAGGGGCAAACAGGTATACCACATAACACCTAAAGGCATACCCATCCATGTGGAGATTAGTGAAAACAAGCCTTACCAAAACAGAGTTTGGATGGATGAAGGGAATCCGAACAAACCAGCTGCAGTAATGTTATTTTCCCTGGCTGCACAGTCTGGAAACATGGAATAAGACCATTTAGGTCAGATAACAGGAAGGTTCTTCACTCAAATGGGTATTGAACCTGTGGAATTCTCTACCACAGAATGCTGTGGAAGTCACTGAATTTATTCAAGTGGGATAACTTGTTAAAGGCGTCAAGAATATGGGGAAAACGTGGGGATATTGCAGATCAAGGACCAGTCATTATCATGCTGGAACAGCGCAGCAGGTCAGGCAGCATCCAGGGAACAGGAGAATCGACGTTTCGGGCATAAGCCCTTCTTCAGGAATTCCGAAACGTCGATTCTCCTGTTCCCTGGATGCTGCCTGACCTGCTGCGCTGTTCCAGCAACACATTTTCAGCTCGGATCTCCAGCATCTGCAGACCTCACTTTCTCCCCAGTCATTATCATACCGAATATAGGAGCAGGCTCAAAGGGCCAACTGGTCTACTTCCATATAACAGTTTCTGTGCTAGTTAATTCTATTCTAGAGCCTGCTGACAAAATTCATTTCTGTTGTGGATGCCATCCTAGTTGCCCTTGAAGAGATTATGTAGTGATTGGTATAACTGAATGGCTTGCTAAGCCATTTACGAGGGCAATGGAGAGTCAACCACCTTGTGCACACAAGTTGGCCATACGAGGTGTGGATAACAGATTTCCTTCCCTGAAGGTCATGAGTAAATCCGGGTCATTAGTGGGCGGCACGGTGGCCTCTCAGCACCTGAGACCCGGGTTCAATTCCTGCCTCAGGCGACTGACTGTGTAGAGTTTGCACATTCTCCCCGTGTCTGCATGGGTTTCCTCCGGGTGCTCCGGTTTCCTCCCACAATCCAAAGATGTGCAGGTCAGGTGAATTGGCCATGCTAAATTGCCCGTAGCGTTAGGTAATGGGTAAATGTAGGGGTATGGGTGGGTTGCGCTTCGGCGGGTCAGTGTGGACTTGTTGGGCCGAAGGGCCTGTTTCCACACTAATGTAATATAATCTAATCTAAACCCAATGGGACTTTCAGACAATGATGATTTCAGGGTAATCAGATTTTTAATTCCACTTAAAAATTCAAATTCCACCATCTGCCATGGCAGGATTCAAACCTGTCTCCAGAACACTCCAGAAACTTCTGGATTAATAGTCTAGCAATAATACCATCAGGCCACCACCTCTTCAGGTGACCCACATCACAGAAGGCCAATTGCGGGGCCAAAGACTTTGCAGAGCTAGTCCATGCCAAAAAGGAAACTACAAATAGGAGACAGCATCTCTTCTTCCCTGCCTCCACAGACGAAAATGAAGTGCTTGTGTGCAGAAATGAAGGACCGCCGATGGTAACTTTAATGTTAACTTTATTTTAAACTGGTTTGCATTTAGTTATTCAGAGTAATGTTAGACCCTCTCCACCCCAGACGAACCCCCTCCCCAAACATCAAAAGCTGGAATTGGGTATTGAGCGATAAAAGTGATAGCTTACAACCAGCATGGGGTAGCCACTGCTGCCTTTAACGTGTGTGTCACTGAGTAGCCACTTAGTCTGGTTGGACCACGGAGGCTGGGGGGGGGGGGGGAAAAAGAGGGATGAAATGTTTGACCTGCGCTGAAACAAAGTGGCACTGCCCTTTCAAAACTCAATATTTCTCTTATTAAAATTCAGACCATTCCCACTTCAATGAAGGAAATCCAGCCCCAAGCCTCAAAATTCCCCGATGGTATAAACGGTGAAGGCAAGAAATTCCACAAAACAGGGGTTAACAGATTTTACTTCAGCTGAACTACCCCCCACTGGCTATTCAACACCAGCCCGCCCTCTCCTAAAAGATAGACAGGACTGGCTACAGCATCAGGGTTCATACCTACATTCTGTAGTCCCACATTCCTCTCTGCAAAAGATCTCAGATCATTCTATGTATAACCAGCCACAACCTATAGGGAAATGAGGTAGCCTTGCAGGCGCTAGAATGGTTTGCAGTTGTCTTCATGCACACACAAATTAAGCTATTCATTCACATAATGAGAATCCATACAGTAAACTACTCATTCACAAAAAGCAATTCACAGGCAAACATCAGCAAATTTCAAGGCATAACAAAACGTGTATTTATTTCCTTTTAAAATGCAGTGGAATTAAGCCAAATAGGTTTACACAGTTTCCTCATTTCTTGCAAGGTTTATTTTGAACTTAAAACAAGGATTCCCATTGAGAACAGAGCTGTTTATGGACAAAGCAATACAATTAAGACAAGGTTCATAGCACCATGTCTGGTGGTTCAGCCCCACTCATGCTATCAGTGTCCCCCGCTACCCAGACTGATTCACACAATTCTGTTACAGCATACAGGATGGAGGATTTGTTGGGTGGGGGTAGCACAGGGGGTGCTAGTGGAAGGAGGAACATGAAAAGAGGCCAAACTTTCTCCTTCTACCAAAGGCTGGACAGAAGTGGGGCTGGGGCATTCGAGCACCACTTATTCATACCATGCAGTTCAACCCTGTGTCGGAGTCGAGCTATCAGTGACCTGCTCTGTAACAGGTCCTCCCCTCAGACTTCCCACGTTCGATCTGATAGCAGAGGCAGACAGGATGGAAAGGTATCCTTCAAAAGGCGGTTGGGAAAAAAAAGCTGGGGAGAAGAGAGCAAGAGACAGGGAGGGGGGCGGCTAAACGTTTGACCTGCGCTGAAACAAAGTGGCACTGCCCTTTCAAAACTCAAAATTTCTCTTATTAAAATTCAGACCTTTCCTAGTTCAATGAAGGAAATCCAGCCTCAACACTCCCTGATGGCATAAACAGGTGAAGGCAAGACAATATTCCACAAAACAGGGGTTACACAGACTTTATTTCAGCTGAACTAAATACACACTGACTATTCACCCCCCCGCCCCCCAAAAAGACAGGGCTTGCTACAGCAGAGTTCACACCTATGTTCTGTATAGTCCCACATTCCTCTCTGTAAAACACAGCCGAGTGAACCAAGTGCAAGATCTGAGATCACTCTGCATAACCATGACTACAGTGGCCACACATACACACGAGTACAGAATGAAGATGACAGCTAAGAACTAAAAGCCAAAATGAAAATAATCAAAAGCTACCATCCTCATTGGTAATTAGGAAATGGTTCATGACCCTGGAAGGAGGGGTGGTGGGAGTAGCACAAAGGCGGGGGGCACCGTTCTATTCAATGCCTTCTGAGACAGAACACAATGATCTCACCAAGTCTCCCCAACAGCAGTGGGGTAAAAAGAGATCTGGGCTCCAAAGTAAAACCCATTTGCTTATGGTCATACAGTGGGGTTTGTTTTATTGCCAGGGTTTTTGAAATAAAGTTAGTGTTCGCTTGCAAACTTTTTTTTGTTTTTTTTTTGGTTTTTGATTAAATTATACTTTGTCATTTTCTCATTGAAATAAAAAGTCTCTCAATCCCAAAGCGCACTTTTAGCCTCTCAGGTCTGGGTATTTCTTTTAAACCAGAAGCTGTATCCTGAAAACAAAACAAAAGACAGAGGTCAGTATGAAAGACAAAACAATCAGTAAAACAAATCACAATGTGTTGGAACTGGATAGTTTGTGGGCAGAAAGAGATGCTATTGCTGTATTTCTCTGGGGTCTTTCACAGCCCTAGGATATCCCAAGGCACTTTATAGCCAATGATGTGCTTTTTAAAAAATTCACACTCGAGATAATGGTGTCACTGGTCATACCAGTGCTTTTGCCCCCTAAGTGCCCCTTGAACAGAATGGTGGTTTGCTCAAGACATTTCAGAGACAGTCAGAAGTCAACAATATCGCTGTGGATCTGGAATTACAACTTAAAGTTTGGGACAGTATGGTGGCTCAGTGGTTAGCACTGCTGTCTCAGTGCCAGGGACCCTGGTTCAATTCCACCCTCAGGTGACTAGCTGAGGTGGAGTTTGCACATTCTCCCCACATCTGCGTGGCCTTCAACTGGGTCACTCCCACAGTCCAATGCTACGCAAGTTAGGTCGATTGGCCATGCTAAATTGCCCAGGAATGTGCAGGCTAGGGAAATGCAGGGTCACAAGAACAGGGTAGAGAGGACTACCCTGAGAGTTGGTATGGACTCGATGGGATGAATGGCTTACCTCCACACTGTAAAGAGGTTATGAAAAGACAAGAGCGATCAGATGGGGTTTTACAACTATAGACAACGGCTACTTGGTTGCCCTTAGAATTCAATAAAAATATCCATTGAAAAGCTAATTCCACCACCTTTCGTGGTGGGATTCAAACACCTATCTCCCCAACGTTAGCACCACACTACCACTGATGCAGAAAACATGGCAGCCAGTTGGTACACAGCAAACCCCACAAAATGGCCCAATCATTTGCTTCAAAGAATATAGGAGCAATAAGTGCTGGAGATACTCAGCAGGTCTGCCAATGTGTGACTAGTGCATGTGAACATTTCCACTAATATGACTGGAGTTTCTCCAGTGCTTTTTATTTCAGATTTATAGCAGAAATATGTACGTCCAGGATACATATTGGCCTCAGGTCAAACAGAAGTCTGCCACCTCAGGCTATACAAAACAGTAGCTACGGGATCCTTTGCATCCAAGAACAGACAGGGAAAAGTACAACCAGGATTCGGACTGACAACTCCCATCTTGCCTGCTGTTTCAACTTTAACCTATAAAATTCACCAGATCAAGACCCTGTTCAAATGCGATGCTTCCCCCCCACCCCTCCCATGGACAGCCAGCTTGACATTGTGCTGATGGCGGGGAGAAGAAAGTGGAAGCATTAACAGCAAGGCCCTGGATCAAGTCACATTGGTGTGGTTAGACCACCCTCACAATACTAACCTATGTTGCAGTTACTTGCTCATGACCTTGGCAGCAATAGCAGACTCTTCATTCATGGCGCTGAGGACAGTGATCTGGGGGGGGAACAAAAAAAGTATAAGCAGAAGAACAATGTACATTGCCTGTTTAATAAAGTAAAATACCACAAGCTTTCTGGACCATTCATATACCGCACCAGGTAGAAGCAGGAAGCTGTTCCATACCAGCCAGAGATTGCTATTTGATGCTGGGACAGAGCTTGAATTCTGACTGCCAAAGAATGGGAGATAGCTCTTACAGAATCACACCAGGCAAGTGTTGAGAACAAGAGACTAGTCCACAAATTAGATCACATAGCCCCAGAGTCTGTTTCACCAATGGATAGGATCATAGCTTAACAGATTGTAGCCTCAAGTTCACATCCGCACCTCTGAACATCTATAGACTCCTTGTAAGTCAAGAATCTAACTCAGCCGTAAAAATAATTATAGATCAACACATCTTCACTCACCTCTTTGGGGGGGGGGGGGAAGCTGAAAGGAGATCTCAGGAGAATGAGATTGAAGACGCCAATTTAAGCCCCTATTTAAGAGTAATATATTGATTTAAAATACTAACATTTGAAAGAAGCATAGTCTGCTGTAGGGGCAAGGAACTGGGAGAAACAAGAATGGGCAGATGAAGAGACAAGTTCACCCTGACAACTTCAAGAGGGAGTGATTCAGGGACAATGTGGTCCAGGGGGATATCTGCTCTTATTAATTTTCTGCCCCATTGGGTGCAAGTTAACATCTAATCCAAAAACTGACAGCACTATGCTCCCTCAGAACAAAGGAACGTCAGCCTGGATTCCTATGCTGGAGTTTTGAGTCGGTCTCAAACCCACAATTAACGTGGAAAAAAGCATGCAGATCACTGATTCAATGGTTGGAATCTCTGGGAGAACTGTGGCAATAACAGGAGGAAGGATTCTTTTGGATAGTAATTGAGTTGAATTTATCTGCATGTGTGCAGATGCACAGTGAAAAGCTTTGTCTTGCGAGCAATACAGACAGATCAGATATGTAAATAATAGGTTAACAAAACCAAAAACAGATACAGGCGAATATTAATAGTTGAGAGTCCATTCAGTATTCTAACAACAGCAGGATAGAAACTGGTTTCGAAACCAGCTGGTGCAGGTGTTCAGGCTTCTGTACATTAATATTTATTTAGCAAAATTACCAATCTTTTCCCTAAAGACACCACCATTTTTCCAAGAACAGGCCATGCACACCATTTACTCTGCCACAAGTTATACAACGATGGATGGCACCAGTTGTCAAGATCAACTCCCTATTTCCTCATGACATAGCACAGACATAGGCCACTCATTGATGTTCACGTTGACAGTCCAGGTCAGGAATAACCTGACCTGCTACTGCTAAAGCAGAGGCTGCACCAACATGATTAGGACATGGCCATTCAGTACAATCATGACTGATCTTGAGCTTCAACACCACTTTCCTGTCTGCACCCTCAATTCCCACATTTTCATCGTGGTACAGAATTCCAAAGACTGAAAGTGGTCAAGAAATTACTCGTTTCAGTCCAGAACAGATTCCTAACCCCGAGCCCCTTGTTCTAGATTTCCCACTCAAGGGAACCTTGTCAATCCCGTTCCAAATGTTCCGCTTTCATGCACTTCTCATTCTTCTAAACTCTGGAGAATAAACACCCTGCAGCATTGTAACAAGACATCCTTATTCTTTACGCCAACCCCTTCAACAAAGACATTCTATTTGCCTTCCGAAACCCACATGCCAACTTTCGGCCTCCCTTTTACAAGTTTATCCAACTAGACATTTTTTGTTTCCTTTTTATGAAAGACAGACAGTCAGACAGAAATACACAGCATGGAAACAAACCCTTGAATCCAATTCATCGATGTCTACGAGAATATCCGAAATTAATCTTGCCCCATTTGCCAGCACTTGGCCCATATCCCTCTAAAACCTTCCTATACATACACCCACCAAAATGCCTTTTAAATTCTGTAATTGTACCAGCCTCCACCACTTCCTCTAGAAGCTCTTCCATACATGCACTACCCTCTGTGTAGAAGAGTTGCCTCTTAGGTTCCCTTCCATGCTGAATAATTCGTTTCCATGCTGTACATCTCTACAATGTAGGTATGAGAAAGTCTATAGCCTTAAAACTTGCCTTTAAACGTTTAGACTAAAATGTAATGTTGAATTATAGAACACATTTGCTGCACACTAGAAAATAGACAGGGGGCTCAGAAAAAAAAGGCAGGCAGGTATGCAGAAGAGAAAAACATCTATGCTCACCTAGTGATAACAGGATGCTCTAAGGCAATTAAGAATATTTGCCTTAACATCAGTGAATCTGTAAACAGGACACCAAGTGATAACATTCACAGCTGCTCCCTTGTGAAATTAATAACTGTTTGATTCTGACCCCGAAACAAAACTCTGTAATCGATGGTCAGATCCTGTCAACTATAATGGATTCTTATTAGCCCTTGCAAGCTGGACAGAGGAAAAAACATCTTTCCTGTTACAAGTCTTTAGTGGTCCATGTAGGTGGGCGGCACGGTGGCACAGTGGTTAGCACTGCTGCCTCACAGCGCCTGAGACCCGGGTTCAATTCCCGCCTCAGGCGACTGACTGTGTGGAGTTTGCACGT